>NC_081412.1:466653656-466955156 GCF_030272615.1 Cryptomeria japonica | reverse complement strand
TACTTGTGGAAACGAGCGGATCATTTTATGTTTGCCTCTAATTTTGTTGATCTCTGCCAAACCACAGCGAGGAATTGAAGTCTCATTAACTCAGAGGAAGGATTGTATTTTGCCCTGTACTGTAAACAATATGTTCAGATGCAGAAAAATTTAGTACTTTATTTCTATTTCAATTTGGGTTTCCACGAAAATGAGTTCGATTGAAAAGTCCAATAGCACTTTGTGTTTTTTCTAGCAAAATGGCCTTGTAATCAAATGTAATGTTTTTAAAGTTTCTGAAGCCTGTTCAACATATCCATTTAATGTGCGCCCTAGTATGAGGCATCATGTCAAACGCTCCACATGCCTCTTCTGTGCTTCCAGATTTTTGCACACATTTCTATCAGGGTGGTTGCAAATACAAGACAATAAATTCAACACTAAAGAGATTCCCATATTCTGTTCCAAAGCTTGAAAATTTCTCTGTGTGCCTATAGTGCATAGTGCAAATTTCTATTAAGACATTTTGTCAAACAAGTTTATGTGCCTTGTTTATGACTCCATATTATGGATACATGTTAAGACATTTTGCGTGTCAATTGATTGTTACTGAAAAGTTTTCGAAGCCTCATCAATAGACCTGTTCTGTATGTCTCTGCCTACAATACATTCCTTCATGAGTATTATATAGAAACAAAATGTGCCAAGTCATTAACTACAAAGGAAAGGATCATGCCTTCATCAACAAGGAATCAAAAAACCTCTACATATTTGTGTGAATGAATGGCATTAGATACATACCATACCCCTTGGTGGTCATGTTAGTTACATTTTCATGGTCTTTGAAGAAGCTTCTTCTAACACCAAGACATTCTTTTTATAGTTTTTACAAAGATCTTAACACTATCAATTGTTTTAATGATATTGTTGTCCTTACTATTATTCTTGAATTCAAATACTTTGAACTTATTGACTGGGATAAAAAATATCATATAGTAATGGATTCATTTCAAAATGACGAAGTTATCATAGAGTTCATGAAGCTTGAGACGACATACCACTAGGAAATTATAAATAAGGGTTTGACTTCAACCTATAGGGAGCATAATGAGTTACTTCATCAAAAGATTAAAAATAAATTAAAGTTCCTAGTGAAAACCTTCCTAAAAGATTAAAAATAAATTAAAGTTCCTTAATGAAAAACTTCCTAAGATGCTATTGGAACAAAATAAAATAAAAAATGAAGTCAAATAAATAAAGACAATCTATTGGTGGAAACCTTTTTGAGATATTAATAAATGAGAAACTCAATCTTCCCTCTATGTCAACACAATTACAATATGACTCTAAATTCTTAACTAAATATACCATTGATGTCCACATTGGTATGAAAGAAAATACAAAAACTACTAACCTTGGGACTACTCTTAGTCCCACTAGACAAGTCAACAAAGAGTACCTAGCTAAAAATGGCAAGCTCATTCCTTGGAAAATGTTGGTTGATTGGTTTGAGGATTATTATCTTAAGCACATAAAATTTGAACATGTTCCTCATCTAAACAATTTATCTACAAATATCATCTATATTGAATAGCTACTTATTTCAACATATGACAACTTAGAATCTAAAATGGTGTGTGAGATTTTCTATTCCAATTCTCCTACATTACATTTACATTCATGACGACACTAACTCTCATTCTCTTTCACATGACCAATTGAAGTCCTTCATCCAATGTGCATCCCACTTCACCCTTCTTGATGACACCCTCTATCATAAGGGTTATGAATTATTTTTAAATATGTTCAAAGGAAATTAATTAAGTGATCAAAGAAGTTCATGATAGAACTTACAAAGCACATACTGCATGCATGGTACTTAAATGTCATCATCATAAAATTTAAGCTTAATTATTTTTTTAGTGGCAAATATTTACCAATTGGAAAATAATATATATCAACTAATTCAATTTTGGAGAATACAATGGCAATCATTGGGGCCCAAATCACCTAGATGCTTCATTTTATCAATCGTGAAACCACGATCAATTTATTTATGAGTTATCTATAGGTAATATTTTCACCACCATGTAAACCATGTATTTATTATGGGGAATCACATGGAATTTTGGAGACATGTTTAAATGTATTAACACATTTACTAATAATACTAAAATTTCATATTTTATCGAGACCAATTCGTTAATACCATTATAACATCACCCTAACCATGGGGTCATAATCACCTTGAAAATTGCAAGATATATTCTAGATTGTGGTTTGAATTGCCCAAAATTCATATCAACTAATTTACAATCATGTTGGATTCTCCAAATTTTTACTCTACCATTTTTCAATCATGTAGGATTCGCCAAATGTGAATTCATATAAATACAAATAAAAATAAAACAATTCATTTGCTTTAATTTTTATTTGAATATAGTATAACAACAACAAATAATTTTTTCAGATTTAACTAAGTAAAAATGATAAGTGGGATTACGGATTAGACTAGCACTAGGAAATGAAATGAGATAGAGAAGCATGTCTAATTTGGTATTTTTGAAGGTTAAAGAAGTTAAGAGTTAACATAGGAAGTCCTAGATTGTTAAAAATGCATTCCCTTATCTTGAGGGGTTCGACATTATCCCCTAGACACTCTAATGTACAACACTTAGATGGACATGTCTTCTATAAGATGTCGCATCAAATGGCTAAACCAATTTATTGGGAAACTAGTGTCATGGGATTGTTTCTTTGATCTACCTCAATAAGATCCCATGTCCGATTTTACAATTTGGTTGTAGAAGTTTCTAGTGTGTTATGAATAGTTGCAAAGGTGAAAAAGTGATGTATGCAACAAAGGGTTGAACTCCAACAAAGTCATTGTTGGTCCCAAATGTTCATATGACATGCTAGCATGCATGGCTTATACCACAATCTTGTCTTGATATTGGCATAGTTGTTTAAATTATTAGTTGCAAAAGCTTAGCGTGTGTAAGAGCATAGGTGCAAGTGTGGGGAAGTGATGAGTGTAACATAGGTTGGAACTTTTTAACAAAGTTATAACAAAACCTTAATATTTGCAAGAACTTACTAGAGTGTGTGAGCCAAGTTGTGCAAGTGCTCCTTCTTATGTGCTAAAAGATGCTTTATTTTTTCTCAAAATATGGTTTTATTAAACATGTAAAACATTTCTAGTTGTTGGGAAAGTTAGGGTTGATGTTGAGTGAAAGAGTGAGCATTCAAACAAGATAAGTAAAATTTGAACATGAGAAACACTACCATGTGCACTCCTATCTAGGTGAAAGAAGTGCATGTGCTAGTGTCTTTGATAAGTGGATGATTAGAAATAAGACATATTTCCATGTAGGGACTAAGAAGGTCCATGAATAGATAACAATACAAATTGAAAAATAAAATTATAGCTAGATTAAAAATTTAAAATAGTCGTATATCTAACTCTTAAAAAAGGCAAAATAGACACCTACATTTATCAACTACAAGATCAAAAACAAATTAGGGAAAGTGTGTTAGTCTTTCCAACCGTCATAGCTAACTTCGCGCACCCACAGATCCTAAACGGTACATCGGATTTTGATTTTTTTTTAGTTGTCTTTTGTATACAGTGAAAATTGATATCAACAATGTTGAAAGACTAAATGAATTCTACCACAAAACCCTAGCCTAACAACAACAAAGATCCACCATAACATATGAAGATTACCTAAGACAATGCAAATCAAATGAAATCACAAAGATTATACCATCACATGTCCAATAGGGTTTGGATCTCCATTGATCTTGCTTGATATATTTGCTCTCAGATTTTATGTGCACAAGAGCTCAACATAGAACGAAAATATGGTTGCAAGTAGGATCGCATATGAAAGTTCAAAAGCATAGTGTAGTCAATTAATCAAGTAGTTAGTTAGGGTTGATAATGAAGGAAGCATCTCCTTATATAGAAGACACTATAAGAAATGGAGGGATAAGATTAAGAGGTGTAAAAGAGGTCGGCTATGATTAGAGGGTAGGTAGAGAAAATAAGAAAATAATGAGAGGGTAAGTAGTGTAGGAATTAAGAGATAAATGACATGTGTCATGGGTGGAAAAGGCTAATGAATTAATTAAACAAATAAAGATTTATTTAATTAATAGAAGAAGTGGGATCAATTAAATAAATAAGATATTTATTTAATTTAGGAAAAAGGATAATTAAAATAAATAAATGTATTTATTTAAATGAGAAATAAGGCTAGAAGAGGATAAATGAATTAATTAAATAAATAAAGATTTATTCAATTAATAGAAGAATTAGGCTAAAATAATTAAATAAATAAAGATTTTTATTTAATTAGACTGGACAATTTTAGGTGTCTATAAGATAGACCACGAGGGGAATACATCCTCATTGTCATCCGCACATCCAAGAGATCAGAGTGCAGAGAGAGAATAGAGCAGCAATAGTCAGCAACGATGGCATTGGTTCACAGATTCGATCACGTTCGCCGATTTCGGAGGCCAGCAGATGCAGGAGAGCCGGTGAGTACCACAAAACCTCCTTGTACTTTTCTACAATAATTGTTGTCATAAATGCATGCTAGGTAGGGCAATAAATGCACTTTAGGATAATGTCAAAAAATGCCAAAAAAATGTCGAGGCACGTCTACATTGGTGTCAGGCGTGTCTAGATTGGCTAGGCGCGTCTATGAATGAAAAGGCGTCTATGTGTCAAAAATGTGCATTTATGTCTTCTAGGGCAAATCGACAGTTTTGTGATGAACATACGCTGTCGATTGGATAAGCTGTTGAGAAGATACACTCAAGCAGGTCCTCTAGGGAAGACTAGGATAGATCGAGGCACTTTGTGATGAATAGTGAGTACCAAGACATAGTACTTTGTGATGAATAGGGAGTGCAAATATGAGCAACACTTTGTGATGAACAGGAAGTGCAAATATGAGCAGCACTTTGTGATGAACAGGGAGTGCAAAACACGTAGTACTTTGTGATGAACAGGGAGTGCAAAACATGTAGTACTTTGTGATGAACAAGGAGTGTCACTAGGATAGATAGCAAAACTTTGTGATGAACAGTGAGTGTCACTAGGATAGAAGCAACACTTTGTGATGAACAGTGAGTGTCACTTTGACTGACATTATTGCTTTGCTTGACTGCAGGAGTACTTGCCTATGCTGGAGTCACGAGAGAGATTCCCATCGACTCAAAGGTTAAGACCAGAGCTGACATTCGAGGACAGGGCTGCCATTGAGGTTATGGGTTTGAGATACATTCTGTATGTGCTTGAGTTTCGGGCGAACATGGGTTTGCTGACTGTGCTTGCTGAGAGGTGGCATTTTGAGACATGCACTTTTCATTTGTCGATGGGTGAGATGATAGTCACTTTGGAGGATATGTACAGGATATTGAGGATACCGATCGACGGGGGAGCTGATACCCTATGATTGAGATGGAGACAGGGAGGCCCTGAAACGAGTGTTCCAGGATCCGAGACTGGAGATGAGGGTTGGACACGTGGCATGGGACACGATGACAGCGACAGGACTGGCACTACCAGTAGTGCTAGGAAGAGTGATCGGTGGGTTCCTGTGTCCAGACAAGGTGACACGGGGGTTGGCTATGGGCTGGGGGAGCACCTTTGAGACACTAGTTACTTAGCATACCAGATATGCTTGAGGACCATGCATGCTGGCACGCTTGTACTATGAGCTTCATCAGTTTGTTTATCATGGATCCATAGGATTGGGCTGCGGAGTTACATTGTTGTAGGTTTGGGCATATGAGCATCTACCAGTCACACGACTGATACATTTCAAAGGTCAAGGTCATGGACACAGTTTTGTTCATTTATATGATATGATTACCTCACAGCCACAAATTGGCAGGTTGGAGCACTGGCGTCGAGTGATTGATGAGATTGACATCATGATATGGAGGTCGTACCGCGAATGCAAGCAGTGGGAGGATGATGCAGTGGAGCCACCCTATACCTTCAGGAGCAGATATCTGATTGGGCGGATGCCCTATGTACTGGAGAGGCAGTTAGTGGACAGGGTATGCAGGCAGTTTGGCAGGATCCAACGAATGCCACGGGGTTCTGGTATGTATGCGCGGACAGTGCGAGACCAAGCACACTTTGGGCTATTGTTATCATATGATCAGGCCATGATGCAGCTGGTAGAGATGGTGCCCGTGCCATGGGATATGTGGCTTGAGATTGATGATGCAAGTATGGATGCAGAGTACACTGCATATTGGGCAGAGCATCCATTTCCACGCCTAACAGACCCAGGTGAGCAGATAGATGGAGATGGTGGAGGGGATGAGGATGAGGATGGAGATGGTGGGGGTAGAGGTTGATGGAGGAGGAGGAGGAGGAGGAGGGGTGTAGTT
The DNA here is from genome assembly GCF_030272615.1 of Cryptomeria japonica. NCBI lineage: Eukaryota > Viridiplantae > Streptophyta > Pinopsida > Cupressales > Cupressaceae > Cryptomeria > Cryptomeria japonica. Next base: position 466,948,760 of record NC_081412.1, on the reverse strand, counting down.
GGAGAGAGGAGAGTGGCTCCACAGAGAGAGGGTGGGGAGGAGAGACAGACTCAGGTGGTGAGGGGTTGTGGTGGATTGCCATTACAAGTGCCAGCAACACAGGGTCCTAGACAGGTGCAGGGACAGGGACAGAGGTAGGTACAGGTATAGGCAGAGGTACAAGCATAGGCACCAATACAGGGGGAGCCACAGGCATAGGGGGTCAAGGAGGAGGAGGATGAGCTATTTGAGCTAAGGGAGATCTGCTAGGGACAGGCAGATGAGATCTAGGATCTAGAGAGGGAGACGATTAGGCTTAAGAGACAGCTGAGGGATATTGAGTGGGAGAGGGATCAGGCTATCCAACGCTATACTAAGGCTGAGACAGCACTGAGGGCTGGGAGGCAGCGGCAAGGACACAGGGGCTGGATACGCCTATGTTTTGCGGGCAGGGGAGGAGATAGGTTATTGGTGAGACCTATACTACGGGGCAGTGCCACCAGAGCAGCTGGCTAGGAGCTTCCACAAACCATCGCGAACAACAACGACTACTGGAGGGAGTTAGAGGAGACAGGCGTCCAGCAGTGGGGTTATGGGTCTGCCACCACCACCAGATAGAGGGGGAAGGAGAGATGATCCTGGGGCGGGCCTTCTAGGGCTCAAACTCGGTCGAGGCCAGGCAGCTCCGAGGGAGGGAGTTCATCATAGCCATAGAGGGCTCCCTATGTAACAGTTTTGTACCATTTTGTATTACGATGTAGACACCTTCGGGTGATTGTAGCCATATGATTTTGACATCATTGTATCATGACACTTTTGATTATATATATATGAGACGATTCATCTTTGCGACAACTATATGCATGTGTACCTATGTGATGAGATGTTTCATGATGCTTATGATATGGATGCAAATATGTACATGATGACATGTAATATTTTTTTTGTTCTTTTATGTTTTTAATATGTTATGCCAATGCAAATGTGAATGTATGAAATGCAAATGAATATGATAATGCAAATGTGAATGTATGAAATGCAAATGAATATGATAATGCAAATGATTACTTACATGATGAAAATGTAAAATGTGCTAATATGTGTTGTGTGCAGGATGTGATGCAATTGTGATACCTATATGTATGTATGAAATGCTTAATATGTGATAATGCAGGTGCAAACTACATGAAATGCAAATGTTTTTGGCGTGTCATTATACTCAGTCATGTGATAGCAGGCTACACAGACTCAAGAAGGACGATGGAGGTCAATCAAGAAATGGGGATGGAAGATAGAAGATATGAAAGTGAAAGAGCTTCTTGTGCATTATCATCATTGAGCTTTATTATGGCAAGTAGGCTATGACAATCGAGGCATATGTTCGACCCAGAAAGTCATTGTACCTGTTTGCATGGAGATGAGACAGTCACAAACAAGGAATGCCCCAGTTCATACTAGACTCACAATGTCCTCATATCCTTGGACAAGTCATAGCATTACTAAGAGACAATCCTCAGACAGCAAAGAAAAATAGGTGACGATACCCCATCCTCGCCTTTCTAGTCAAAGACATCTTGGAGATAGAATCTCTAGTCAAAGACATCCTAGAAAAGCTAAAAGACATGTCACCAAAAGATAAAATCAAAATAAAACCAAGACTCGACACCAACATCCACTGAAGTCCTCAAGTTTAGTGTCTCTTGTCACTTGTACAAGTCTATTTGATTGTGGTCACAATGTTTACTTTCACAAATGAATAGATAGCACTAAACCATAATGTTGTCTGAGTCTTTTGAAAGATTTGATTTGTTGAGACCCATTGTTGCTGTTGTGTCTCATCTGAAACTGGCTGGATCCATGCAACTGATACTTTATTGCGGAGAAGATGGAACTTTATTGCGGATTGGTGATGTAAGTGCTTCTTTATTGCGGATTGTGCGCGGATAGACTGAAGAAAAGTAGAAGAAATTGTACTCCTCGAAACATGTGATGTTCTCAGTTCCACACCCATTACTAGACATAGGATTTGCCTTAGCCACATATAGGAGCTGATTTATTATGGATGGAAAGGGGATGAAAAGGAAGGTTTAATTATGAATGGCTAACCAATCTTGGGTAGATCAATAACAAGCCATGATGGGAATAGGTAAGTTTATTATGAATGAATAGGTTGTGAATGTGTGTAAAGTGAAAGATGAAATGGAGTCCTGAAGGAGGGAGGAGCAATGTCTCTACACATGGTGTTGGTGACCCAATTTTCACCATGGTACTTGCCCAGGGTGCCGCCGAAGTGGTTTTCACCGTTGGACGAAATGTTTTTTCTTTACTTTTTTGATTTTTTGATTTTTTTGTTGTCACAAGGTGCCTGTTTGTTAGGTTTTCACCAAGTAACGATTTTTATGTTTTGTGATTTTTTTTGTATTTTTAATTTTTTTGTATTTTTAAAATTAGGATACTCTGAAGAGCTATGTGTGAAACTTGTGAAGGTGCATGATGTTGATAGGATCCTCCAAAGGTTCACCCTCTGTGGTTGAGAGCTGATGTGCACCAGATCCATATGCTACTATGATGATGTAAGGACCAAGCCAGTTTGGTTCAAATTTTCCCTTCTTCTCTCTATCCTGCTAATTTTTAGGATTTTCTCTGAGAACCAAGTCACCTACCTCAAATGTGTGAGGTTTCACTTTATGATTGTAACTGCATTGTTCTTTGACTGAGTGATGTGTAGCTCGAGTGACTGTCTTCTTTGATAAAGGAACATAGATAGAATTACTAGTGTGTGGACTACATAGGCCCATATGCGTGTCACCTAAAGAAGTTTGGGCATCCCTGATAACAAAGTCCCTGGAGGAAGCTCCATTAAAGGTCCATGATGTATCGCCAGAAGGGAAAGGATGTGCAAAACAAGTGGATGAGTGATGAAGGCTTATGATTGCGAAAAGAAGTGAAAGTAGGATAGCATGATGGAGACTTAGGATCAACAAGTATGCTTTTTGACTTGAAATTGTAGAACTTTTGCCCCCAGTTATTTTGATATTAGGGGAGATCAACTCTTGTTGTTTTTTCTTCATAGAATTTTTATCCTTGACTTTGATTTTTTCAGAGTCCAATAGCTTTTGATTTTGGTTTGGACTAAAGGACTTTTCTTTAGTTTTGAATTTTAGTTTTTTTTGTCCATAGCTTGATTTTTGATCCCCAATTAGTAAGGCTTTTTGTAATTCTTGTTGATCCAAGTCTGGAAGTGGAGTGGAAATGGAATGAGTGGATGATATTGTAAGGCTATGCGAGTTCTCAAGAGGGTTGGCGATACACTGAATAGATTCTTCGTTGGAACCACTCTTAGGACTATTGATATCAAGAGTTGTTTGCACCACTAGAGGAGATTTGCATTTAGACTTAGTAGCCACAACACTAGGTGGTTCACACCCAATTCCTTGGCATTGAAAATTATTTGTAGATTGTTCTTGTTGACTGAATGTCTTAGGAGATAGTGGGAATTGATCAACATGAAAGATATACTCACCACATCCCATGTCTTTAATCTTGAACTTTTCTTTGTGCTCTGCTTGTTTTGATGTAGAAGCTTTCAAGGATTCTGGATCCACATATGATGAAGATGGAATAGCCTCTTGCTTGACTGGTATTGTTATTTCTGATTCAGGTCACAGATTGTTGCAATATATGAATGGATTTGGATCCGCTTTGACGGTCACTTCAACTCCATTGTGTGGAAACTTGATACATCGATGATATGTAGATGGGACTGCGCTCATCTCATGAATCCATGGGCGTCTTGGCAATATGTTGTATGTGAGATCCAGGTCTAGGACTTGACAAACCACATCTTTTGTAACTGGCCCAACTCTGAGAGGTAAGGTGATTGTTCCCTTGGATGAGCGCTCTTTGTCATCATATGCCTTGATGGTAATTTTGTTTGTAGAATTCATAGCTTTATCCAAATATCCCAATTGTTTAATAGTGCTCAATGTACAAATGTTTAGACCCGCTCCTCCATCTATCAGGACTCGTTTTATTCGATTTTTGTGTACGAAGGCTTCAATGTGTAACGGTGCATTATGTGGCTGACTTACTGAGGCGTCATCGGCTTCTATGAATGTAAGGGAGTGTGGAATGGAAAGGTATCCCACCATGGCTTGAAACTAGTCCACATTCAGATTAGTGGGGATAGTAGTGTCTCTCAAAGTTTTGACAAGAATGGCCTTATGTGCAGGGGATATGCGTAAGAGCTCAAGGATTGAAATGAGTGCGGGTGTCTTCCCTAACTATTCTACAAGGTCATACTCAGGTTTGGTTGATGAGGAAGAAGTGTTTTTAGCTGGAGCACCTTGCAAAGTGAATTTACCTCGACGAGTTGTAACATTACATTTAGAGGTGGGTTCGAAAGAAGATCCAATGCCTTTTAGGACAATCTTGGGTCTTTGGGCAGAATTCTCAGGTGTTTTGTCCTTGATGATAATGGTAGAGATATAATTGTCCATCGAAATGTGATTGACAATTGAATCATAGTTATAAGATGCTCTGGTATAGTTGGTTTGGTCATTTGTGGCTTTAGCTTTTCCCTTGTCATGCTTTGGGAATGGTTCCTTAAACATCTCATGTTCTTGATTGGATGAATGTCCTTCAATCTCAATGTCACCTCTATCAATAAGATCTTGTATGATGTTCTCCAGTCGATGGCAATTTCCTATCTTATGACCTTTTCTCTTATGAAATTCACAATATTCATCATCATTCCACCAATTTGGTTTGACCTCTGGCTCATATGGAGGAAAATCTAGAATTGTGATTATCTTGTTTGCCACTAGCTTTTTGAAAACGGACTCAAGTGGTTCTCCCAATCGAGTGTACTTCCTTTGTGACTTTGAAGTTGTTTGAGTATTCACTTGATTGTTTGTAGAGCTTGATCCAGAAAAAATGATTTTTGGTCGTATTGTATTGGCATCAACAACACCATCGTTGACTATGTTCTTGTTTTTGTTCCAAAATCTTGGCTTATCTTTTCCTTTAAAGTCATCTTTGTTTTTCGTTGAATATCTTAATGACTCCTTGTTCAATTAGGACCTTCTCTATCGCTAAGCCTTTTTCAATGACGTCCTTGAAGGTGGACAAACAAGCTTTTCTCAAGTCATAACCAATGTCTTTGTTAACATTTTGAGTGAACATTTCTACCATTTGTTTCTATGGAATTTCACAAAAACATCTGCTGGCTAGATTTCTCCATCTTTGCAAAAATGATGAAAAAGATTCTCCATCCCTTTGTTTGGTGTTGCACAAAGTAGTGACTGATATGTTTGTCTCTATGTTGTATGAGAAATGTTGAATAAATGCCTCTGCTAAGTCACCGCATGACTTAATACCAAGTGGAAGTTGGGAGAACCATTCCATAGCTTGATCACCTAAGCTTTGTGGGAATAATCTCATCAAATATGTCTCTTCTGCTGCTACCTCAATGCAAGCTGTGAAAAATTGTCTTATGTGTGCCTTAGGATCCCCTTTGCCTCTATACTTATCAAACTTAGGTGTCACAAAGTGTATAGGAAATGGAGACATTGGAATGTTCTTGTCAAATGGATAAGGACATATGTCTCTCATTGTGTAAATTGGCTTCAGTGTATTTATGTCCTCCATTTTCTTTTGTAAGTCCCTGATTTGTTGCTCCAAATTGTTCTTAGGTGGAGACCGACTTCTTGGACCATACCCCATGCATGAGCCACTGGGTGGAGGAGGAGCATGTTGCATATATGGATGATATTAATCATACACATGTTCATATGGAGGAGGTCTATAATGATGCTGCGTATATGGACCACTTGGTATAGAGTCATGGTGAGGAATGGAATATCTTCTTTTTCCATGTATACCATACTCTATAGGCCTGTCATGAGTTTGTTCTAATGTGTTGCCCCCAAATTTGACGCGGGGTTTCCTTGTGTCCAAACTTTGAGCATGCCTTTGGATATCCAATTGCTTTGGTGGTTGATCCTTAGCATTGGTATGTGATTGAGTATATTTTTTTGCATAAGACTTCCATAATGGTCTACAAAGGTGAGTATCATATGCTTGACCATGTGTATGTGGGACCTCTAGTTTTTTAAACAAAGATGATGGTGATTGAGACACCATATGTGGTCCTCTATTGCCTCCACTATTAGGCCTCCTTTGATCCATGTTGAGGTGAGGTTGTTGCAAAGGTCGATTTTCCATTATTTGAGACATGTCAAAATCACGAGGGATCTTGGCTCCACTATGTGCCATCACTTGTAAGAAGTATTGTCTATCTCTCATTATTTCCTCAACCAATCTGTTGAAACGGGGATCCATAATGGTGTCTTCCACTTCTGCTGAATGTACTGAAAAGTTGTCCATATTATCATTGTGTGTATCATTGTTGTTTGTAGTGTCCATGTGCTCAACATTTGGAATGTTTCGATAAGCATCCATGTCAGGTAATGTAGCATGATCAGAATTGAAAAAGATATCATTGTCAAACTCATAAGAACTCATGTTTGCAGATTCTTGAGCCTCTTTAGTTTCTCTCCTATATTTTTCGGAACGGGTTTCAACCATGAACTAGGTATTGACCAAGATGTGTGAGACTAGATGAAAATGGAAAAGTATGGAAGACCAAGAGTTGGATGGAATGTAAATGAATCTGAGGTTTACTTGCAATGTTCAAATTGTAAGACCAAGTATGTATGTAGTAGAGTAGGTATGACTTCCAAAGAGACGATAGTTTCTCTTGATGAGGTAAGTTGACCTTGACTCTGAGTAAGACCAAATGAGACCCAAAGGTGATAGACCTTGATGAGGGACCACTTAGCAAAATGTTGTTGTATGTAGTGTGTTGACAAAGTATGATGAGGACAAGCAAGTGACCTTTTGACTCAAGTTTAGACAAATGTGAATGTAATGTAAGGTGTAAAGCAATGATGGACTTTGTGAGACCCAAAGATAGGTTGAATGCTAGATGAAAACCTGAAGAGATAGCTTAGGAAGCTCAAGAATTTTGAAACTGATTGCTCTTGTTTGTTGGACTATAAATTTTTTCAATTTGTGAAGTTGTTGTTGTGACCAAATCTGAATTTTTTGACTATTTTTCGTGACAAGAGGACACAATGATGATGAAGACTCAATGTTTGCAAGTGTTTAGATTCAAAAATGACTCAAAGAAAAGTGTGTTGTTTGATGTAAAATTTGTTTTGCATACACTTGAAGACACAAAAGACACAATGTTTTGTTGTTTGGTCATGAATGTTTGATTGTTCAAAATAAGACAAGCACAATTCTTATGGTTGGCCAAGACAATAGTTGTTGATCCCACATGGAGTTTCCCCTGAGGCTACGCTATTCAGAGTGGATACTTAGATGCTTGACCCCACTGGCTCCACCCTCGGCACTCACTTCTCAGGGCAGCCAAGCATCAGTCCCCACGAAAACTCCTCGTGGCGAACTTTGTACCTCTACTAAGAACCATATGTGTGTGGGCCACTACCAGAGGTTTGACCTCCTGCCCCAACAACTAGAAGAATTTTGGCTTCTAAAACAAAAAGGTGCTAGTAAGGGCATCCGCTCGTGTGACCATACATGCGGCACTTTCAGCTCTGTAAATACAGAAGGCTCCCAGCTGGTAGGGGTTACGCCCTACAAATGATCAAATAAATTTGATCAAACGGGTTTATGGGGAGACATAGTGTTGGTATGAACTAATCAGCACACGTTATCCATATTTTTCACCATGAATACAGTTGTTTATAGTGGTTCGAAAGAGGTGGGTTTTCCTCGCTACCACTTGGGTCGTTCTCTCCTCACTAGTAGTCCTATTGACCACACGGAGAGACAAGCCCTCTAAAGATTAAACAAAAAGAGTCTATTGCTCAAGACACAAAAGATAATGGTTTAATTTTAGTGCACCAATTGAAGTGTTTGCTAATCTATGAAAACAAGGCACATAATGAAAGATCAAAAACCCTTGCCAAGGTCCTGTAATAAAGATCTATTAGTAGTTTGGATTGTTTGAAATAATCACCCCTTCCTACAAGCACACAAGTTAGCTAAATTTTAGATCCAAAAAACTTTGTGAAAATAACGCGTCATGAGTGGAAAAGGCTAATGAATTAATTAAATAAATAAATATTTATTTAATTAATAGAAGAAGTGGGATCAATTAAATAAATAAGATATTTATTTAATTTAGGAAAAAAGATAATTTAAATAAATGAATGAATTTATTTAAATGAGAAATAAGGCTTGAAGAGGATAAATGAATTAATTAAATAAATAAATATTTATTCAATTAATAGAAGAATTAGGCTAAAATAATTAAATATTTATTTATTTAGATTGGACAATTTTAGGTGTCTACATCTTCATATGCAACTTAACTGCTTATAGCTATTGACCTAGCTTCTAGGTAGTAACGATGCACGTTGTGGAATCAGTTATGCGCACAAAGGTCAAAAAGTAAACATTTCAAAGTGTCCCTTGATACCTAACTAAAGATGTTTCAGTAACTGTCCACTCAAAATCGTCAATACTTGTGAACAAATGTCACAATAGTTTTGCACAAATAGGCCAATTATGAATAAAAATTTACAAAAAATGATCGTCTATTGATACAAAACAAATTTATTAATGGTGTTTTCACTATGACAACTATTCGAAAGTCACTATGACAATAATTATGACGGCTATCAGTACTCTTACCCTAACCACCCCAAACCAAATACTTAGATGGGTTATGAACATATAGTACTTTAAAAAAACGATGTGCTTTGCTGCACTCGAAGCCCTACGGGAAACCGCTTACATTACAATTCCGCTCGCTTCCTGTCCTGCTGAAAAACTACTGGTATTCCGTTCCTGGTATACAACGCCGTTAGAAAGAGAATCCAAGTGGAACTGAGGGGAGCCGGTGGTTTTTTCGCACACAATTCACTCTTTTTAATCTTCCTCACATTCTCAATTTTGCTATCGAAACACAGAGATCATCTCTTATCAAACTTTTCATCTGATAAATTGTTATTCAAGCTTTTCATCTGTGAAAGGAAGAAAGGGAAAATGGGTTCAAAGGATTTTATTAGGGTTTTGAGAGAAGATGGTTTGAAGCCGAAGCTCTCGTCTTTACCATTTGTAGCTCCATCTTCTGCTGTAGCGCTTGGATTCTTTTCCTCACGCAAAGCTCAATCTGAAGAAGCCGCCGATCTCCACTGGCAAAGAAGAAAGCAGTCAGAGGAGGCATTGCGACAAGTCATGTATCTCAGCTGTTGGGGTCCCAATTAATTATTGGTTCTCTGTAACCTGAGAAATGAGCAGGGGTTGCGAAAGCTTTACAGGGGATTTATATGCCCCCCAGATCTGCAGCAAATTGTAAAATAACGAATTGATTTATTTTTAGGGGGAGACAAAAAAAAAAAATTACAAGATGTTGTAAGAAACTTACAACATTGTTCATACTTTGTTCCAAATGTTCATAAATCCATAATCTTATGTGTTTCCATTACCATTTCTAAATAGTTTGTGCGCTTTGTTTGTGCTCCTACACTCTGCATACATTTTTACCAAGGTATTTGGGACTGTAGCATATGATAAAAACTCTACAATCCATTATCCTTTATGCTTCAATGGATATCTACACTCTCTTCTAAAGTTCGCATTTTGGCACAGGGAGTAAGTTGTTTTCCCTTTAAACATAATTTGCTTCCATGATTAGTATGTAATCAGTGAGATAGGATTATACACGCAATCAGACCTTGGTGCGCAATGGCTACACCAAATAGGTGTGGAAGGTCAATTAGGGAAAAATTTGATCTATTATACATTTTTGCAACATATCAGTTCAATTGGTGGGTCATTTATAAAATGATGTTGTTTGTGCAAATGATGGTGTTTGTGCAACAAAGGTAACAATGACCTTTCACATGATTAGTGAAATCTTTTTGCTTTGTGCCACAGGGTTGATGCATTTGTGATGTCATCTTGTACCTTATGTGCACATTGGCGTGTAATGCAACATGCCAATGTCACTTACAATGCAAAAAATATGTTCATCCAAGGTCAGTTCAATTAATGTCTCGTGTGAAAGCTTGGGCCATTACATTATGAAAATGTTTGAAAACGATTTGAAGTGTTTGAAAAAAAAGAAGCTATGAATGGAATTGTTTAAGTATATTAAGGTTTCACTTTGCCCCATTGATGACATGATCTTTTGGCTTGAGTGCATGAAGTTTAGAAGTCTATTGGAGTTTTACATTTTTCAATGGAATTTTTCACTCGGCAATTGAACCGTCTATGAGCAATCATCAATGGAGAAGTGATAGCTTTAAATCAACTATGCATTCACTTACAAGGATTGAAACATGAATGAAATAAAACCTTTGAATCAAGAAGATAATCATGCTCCACTACCCACAAGCTCATGTTATGTTCATAATCAGGAAAGAGGGAGAGAAAATGATAGAAAGAGGGAGTGATAAAGTTGAAAGAGAGAGAAGGGGTAAGAAGATTGAGATAGAGGATATATAAAAAGAGGAAGATAGAGAAGATACGGAGATAGAGATGGAGATGGAAAAGTAGAGGAATACAAGAAGAAGAGGGAGAGATAAAGAGAGAAGAGAGGGATATCTATAGATGGAAGAGAAAAATATATAAAGAGGGAGAGAGGGAGAGGGAAACATATAAAGATAAAGATAGAGATAGAGATAAGAAGTGATATATAAAGAGAGGTAGAGAGAGGGAGGTATATATGGGTAGAGAGAGATGGAAGGGTAAGGAGATAGAGGAATAGGAGGGAGAGGGGAAAGAGATGGATGAATAGAGAGAGGGAGGTATGTCTAGAGATAGAGGGAGAGATGAAGACAGAGGTATAAATGAAGATAGAGGGAGAGAGTAAGAAGGGCAAAAATAGATACAGAGAGGCATTGAGATAGATAAAGATAGAGAGATACGAGGAGATAGAGAGGAAGACATAGATATGTATAGAGGAAGGAGGGGGAGAGGGGGAGATATATGTTAGAATTCGTGAAATGTGAATCCCACAAGCCCAGTTATCTTCTGCAAGAATACCTATCACACGTAAAGAGAGAATTGAACAACAAAATAATTGAAGACAATAACAATGAAATTGATTGAATTGCTTGTATTGCTTGAGTTACAATGAAGGATATGGCATCCTTATAAAGAAATCTAACTCTAAAGATAGAAACCCTAAATGGTGGATTCTACAAGATAGATTGAGAGTTTGAAACACAATGCATGAATTAGTCATGTATGCCCAAATAGCATAATAGACTAGTTAATGCATGAAACTCTCGAAAATTTAAACATAGTTTGCTTTTTCCTAGTTTGCATTATGCATGGAGATAAATATTAATTAATTATTCATAATTAATTAACTAACAAAATAATAAATTATTTAGAGAATTGATGCAATTAAGTGAATAATTAATATATAAATTATTTATTCCAACAAGATATAGAGGAAGAGGGAGGGGAGGAGATAGAGAGAGGAATATAGATGGTGAGGTAGAGTGATAGAGATATAGAGATATATAAGGATATATAGGAGAATGGAGGAGAGAGAGAGAGAGAGAGAGAGAGAGAGAGAGAGAGAGAGAGAGAGAGAGTTATAAATGGTGAGCCACAGTGAGAGAGATAGAGATATAAGGAGATATTGAGAGGGGGGGGAGAAAGAGAGAAACAATGAGATAGATAGAGAGACATACAAATTTAGAGAAGTAGAGATAGACAAATAGAGATGGAAAGAAATAGCTCAAGAGAGAGAGAGAGGAATAAAGATAGAGGGAGAGATAGAGATATATCGAAAGAGAAAGGGTGAGATATATATGGGAAGAGAAAGGGAGAGAGGGGTAGAAATCGAGATATAGATAATGGATAGGGAGAGAGTGAGGGAGTGAGAGATGGGGAGATATAGTGGGGGGAGAGAGAGGGGAGGACATAGAGAAAGTGAGAGAGATATTAGAGGTGGGAGATAAAGAATAAGGTGAGAGAGGGAAAGATGATCTAATATATAGAGATGGAGATAGATGTAAAGATAGGGAGATAGAGATGGAGAGATGTGGATAGAAAGAGCTAGAGAGGGGAGTAAGAGGGAGATAAAGCGAGTAATAGAGAGATAAAGATATAAAGTAGGAGAGATGGAGTGAATAAGTGATAGGTAGAGATAATGAGATATAGATAGAGAGTGGGAGGGAGAGATATAAAGATAAAGATAAAGGGGGCAATAATGAGAGAGAAAGGTGAAAGACAAGTAGTAGAGTGAGGCATAAAGAGATGGATGGAGGTAGAAAGGGCAGTTATAGAGAGATATAGACAAGGAGGGAGAAACTAGGAACCATCAAAGCCTTTGAGGAGTAAGGCAATTCTATAACACCACACATTTTATCCTCCTCAACAAATTGCCTGAAGGAGCAGGCCTTTTTCATCAAGTGGTGTGGAAAGGGACACCTTAAGGATTGGATTATAGAATGGCGGACTCAAAAAGTGTAAGCAAAGGTAAGAATATGCTCCCTATCCAAAGATTTCTTTATGGCTGAATGTACCAACTCACCATTAAAAATGAGATTCTTGCTCAAAAACCCTATGTTTTTTGAAGGATCTAGTTTTCATTTCTTAGAATGGACTCCAAGTTTTGATCCTTAGAAACAAAAAACTAGTAAAATACCAACCTAGATTAGGTTAGTGAACCTTCCCCCTGAATATTGGACCAAATAAGCCCTAAAGGTAATTGGGAACATGCTAGGCTTTATGGGAGTGGATGAATTCCACTAATTCTAAGGTCATAAAACTAATTTATGCATGAAATTAAAAAATTGCATACAAGATGTGATTGATAAAGGAGATATCAAAATTAAGGAAGTGCATCTACATCAAATAAAAGTACATATCTAGAAATGAGATGCAGAGGAGAACCTATAGCTAAAATATGGAGCTAAAAATACTTGACTATGGAGATCTAGGCACCCTAGTGTTGAGGGTATTTTCATCAACTGAGGCTTTAGATTCCAGATCAGGAAGCGTTGTGGATCTTTCCCTCCAAAATTTAGCCTAAAAGTGTCAGAGAAGTAAGCTAATTGACATAGTTCAAGGGTTTTCACCTATTCAAAGTCTAGGATTGTGTATCTAAGTCTTCTCTATGCAATTCTACAACTTTTGGCTGGGATCTATAACCTAAACATATGAAAGAGGGAAAAATATTGTGTTGTATAGCGGCTTGCCTAAGTCAAACATTGTGTTGGTGTTTCCACCTGTCTAACAACATTGATGATGAAAAGAGAGCTTGGTGTTAGAGGGTAGAGGCTAAATGATAAATAAATTGTAAATAAAAAAGATAATAACTTAGGATTTATAATGGTGATGATGCAACAAGTTCTTTTTCCAAATCCTCCAAGTGTTGATGCAATGACATGGCAAATCATAATAAAATCCATCATTAAATAATACTTGAAGGTAAGTTGTTGTATCTTGCTACTCCTTGTCCTCAGATCTACTCTTGAAGGAATTAGGAATGCTTGAATTGTAACTTGTGAATTAGGATTTGCTAATGATAAATGATTGTCTTATATAGGGTTCTCAAGGTATTTATCAATTTAGGTCTAATTTCAATGGTCAAATGAAAATATCAAGATCAAATCACAAATGGAAAGAACCACACTTGCATACATTCAAATTTGGGACCCTTTTGGAGGGACTAAGGCATTAGGCACCATAGTCCACTCCAAAAGGGACAAAAAAGGGCAATGGAAAGTACTAGGGTCTTTGACATAGGATCTAATCTTGATCTTGACATATGAAATTAATAGCATGTGATAATGCTTAAATAGGCTTGAAATGACCTAGGAGGAGACACACTAAAGGAAGGGCCCAAAATAGAATCTGAAATTGTAAGGGATACAATTTAGAATACTACACCTAAATAATTGTATCATTAAAAACTTCACACCAAAGATGGATATACGAAAAAAGAATGGAAAGGATCTAACTAGTTGCTTTACTAAATTGAATAGTTTTTTGATCTTCATCATCTTTCATGCCAATAGAAGGTTAAAGTAGCATCTTTATTCTCGGATCCAAACTAATTGATTTGGTATCATTAGAAATTTGAAGAGAAAAATGAGGTATGTGTTGTCAAATGGTATATTTTCCAAGAGGAATTCATTAAACATTGTGACAACAATCTTATGGATAGCTACTTTAGTCATATTACTAAATTAAATCCAATATGCATAGTCAAGGATTATACTTAAGAGTGGATCATGTTACAAAAGGAAAATGTGAAGGAAAGTTATATTTAGTGGGTCTAAAGGACCACATAAATATGATGTACACATGTTCAATCCAATTTTTATCTCCAAACTCAATGATTTTGATGAGATAAGTAGAGGAAAAGGTTTTGGTTAACAAAAGGGATGAATTTCCTTGTAACAAAGATTGGAGAAACCTTGAATCATCATTCATTCAACCTATGAGATTGATGTGTTAACAAATCGAAGAAGAAACTGTTCGAAGGGTTATGTTTCAAATAGATAGAAAATATAGTAAAGGACATAAATTTGTTTAGAAGAAATTGTTCTACTTCAAGGGTACCTATGATGAAGAAGTAGTAGTGATAGTTGTGAAAGAATCAAAAGATGTCCAACTATCTCTTGTCATGCACTATCAAGTATTAACACGCGACAAACCATCAAGGTATTGGGTTTCCTTAAACAATAGAAGGTAACTTTATGAATGTATTAGGGGAGTACTCGTAACTTCTTCAAAGATAAGTTTGTAACACAATTGAACTACTTCATTTACTTGACCCAATAATTTTATGAACTATGATTACAAATGGAGGTATGATTAGTTGTTCAAAGAAACGACATAGTATGAAACTCATTGTACCATACTACATGCTTGATTATATTATGTTTACCACATCCGTGACTAAAGATGATATTATTTTGGGAGTCCAATGGCTAACTAGACCTTGGCAAAAAATTCAAATAAATTTATAAGACTTGTTCATGCATTTTTTCTTAGAGAGTAAAATATTTGAACTAAGGGGATTAATATATCAATACGGTAAGATTGCACCAAATGCAAAAGATTATTAACAAGGGTAAATAAGGGTGTGTCTTAATTATTGTCATTGGAAGTGTAACAATTAAAGATTCACACATTTCCAAATCTATAATATATTTTGTGGGATAGGACAAAAGAACTTCCTCCTAAAAGAGATCCTAATATGATATTCAATTAATGCTAAGGTACCCTAGATACCATCCTTCACCTCTTATTTGAAGGTACTCCAAAAGGTTAGAGCAATGGAAGAACAAATTTGTCACCACCAAGAAGTAACTCTTTAGTCTCAAGAAGAATAAGGAAAAGGCATATAACAAGATGAAGTGACAAATTGATTTACATAAAAATTTAATATAGAAAACAGTATCTAAGATACATGCAAAGGGAAGACTCATCTTGGAGCTTGAGTTAATTTCAGGGCATGCACAAAAGAGTTGAGGAGTAGAACGAACACACATAGTACCTCATTATATAGAAGAATTTTCTTGTCGAGCATGCTACATAAGAAGATAAAGTTTTTGTGCCAAAACATCCATTAATTAAACAATGTTGAGGAAGATGCATGTGTGAAGGGGGGAATGATAATCTGTGATCCTATAGTGTGCATAGGGATATGTATAGTCGTCTTGTGGCTAGCATAACTCTTGATTAACTTATATGATCATAAAATAGTCTTATATAGGTAGTTAAGTCAATCTAGGTAGCATCCATGGTATAAGTATGGTATATATAGGAGGTAGTGGCTATTTTGTTAGCATTATATGTATTGTAAATTGTTTCATAGGCTTTTAGAAGTTTGCTTCATAAAGTAGTTTATTATTCTCTATTTTTATCAAGTATTTGCAACATATTGCTTATTACATTCTTCTCTAATGCAATTAATTTTATCATATAGGAAGAATAGTTTATTGTTATTTGTTTGTGTGTTAAAGTTTGAATCATATGAACCTCTAAGTTACTCAAAAAAGGAAAAAAATGGTGCCAAAAAATGAATTTACCTCAATAAGATCTCATGTTTTATTTAGCAATTTTGTTAAATAGAAGATTCTAGTGTGTAAGAGAATAGGTATAAGTGTGGAAAAGTGATGTGTGCAACAACAATAGGTACAATAGAGTTTTTGTTGGTCCTAAGTGTTCATAACAACATGCTAGCACGTGTAGTTTATTTTCTTGGCTCCATGACCTTATCTTGAGTGGTTTGGTCCTATCTCTTGGATACACTAATGTCTTGCACTTAGATGACCATATCCTTTACAAGGTGTTGCATCAAACTCACAACCTACTTTAGGGGGAAATTATGGCCTTGATATTTTTTGAATTTGCCTCAAGAAGATCTTGGTATAGTTATTTTAAAAAATATAAGTAAAGAAGCTTGGCATGCGTGAGATAATAGATGCTAGTGTGGAAAGTGATGTGTGTAACATAGGGTGGAACACTTTAATAGAGTTATTATAATACCTAAATATTTGTAGGAGCTTACAAGAGTGTGTGAGGCAAGTTGTGCAAGTGATCCTCCTTATGTGCTAAAAGATACTTTATTTTTCTTAAAATATGCTTTTATAAAACATGTGAGACATTTCTATTTGTTGAGAAAATTAGGATTGATGTTGAGTGAAAGAGTGAGCATTTAGACAAGAAAAGTAAAATTTGAACATGAAAAGCACTACCATGCACAATCCTATCTAGGGGAAAAGAGTGCATATGCTAGTGTGTTTGATGAGTGGACGATTAGAAATAAGGCATGTCTTGATCTAGGAGAAATGAGTGCATGTACTAGTGGCTTTGACATGAGTGTATGATTAATAATAAGACATGTCTTGGTCAAGAGGAAAATAGTGCATGTGCTAGTTCTTTTAATAGATGGATGATTAGAAATAAGACATGTCTTGATCTAAGAAAAAGTAGTGCATGTAATAGTGCCTTCGACTTGTAGACATGATTGAAAATAAAACATGTCTTGATGTAGAAATGAACTAAGCTTAAAAATAAATAAGAGTATGAATTGGAAAGTGAATTAACGATAAAAACATTCAATTAGTCTAAGGGGAAGAGCACCAGTTACAACCCATGTTCCAATTACCGTTCACTCCTTGCTCACCCAATCCCCAATTACTAACCCTAAAAAACCAAAAAAAAAAACTAAAAATCCATTAATAAATTTCACATGTACCAATAACCGCCCACTTATACCACAACTAGTTGAAATTTATATACTTAATTAAAATTGTTCATTAAAAAATACTTTTAAAAACAATGTGCTTTGCAGTCCCCCGCGCCCTACGGAAAACCGCTTCCGTTATAATTCTGCTGGCTTTCTGACTCTGTCATGTTGGAAAACTACTACAATTCAATTCCTGGTATAGAACGCCGTCAGAAATGGGATCCGAGTGGAACTGAGGGTAGCCGGTGGTTTTGTCGCACACAACTCACTCTTTTTAATCTTCCTCACTTCCTCAGTTTCGCTATCCAAACACAGATACCTATCATCTCTCAGCTAAGCTTTTCATCTGAGAATCTGCTATTCAAGCTTTTCATCTGAGAAAGAAAGAAGGGAAAAATGAGTTCAAAGGGTTTTATTAGGGTTTTGAGGGAAGAGGGTTTGAAGCTGAAGCTCTCGTCTTTATCATTTGCTGTTCCATCTTCTGCTGTAGCGCTTGGATTCTTCTCCTCCTGCAAAACTCAGTCTGAAGAAGCCGCGAATCTTCATAGCCAAAGAAGAAAGCAGTCGGAGGAGTCACTGCGACAAGTCATGTATCTCAGCTGTTGGGGTCCCAACTGATCATTTGCTTTATCATTTCTCTATAACTGAAAATTGAAGAGAGATCAGGAAAGGTTTCCAAACGATGCTGAGAAATAGGATTTCTATGCCTCGAAATCGCAACGGATTTAATTGTAAAATAATGTATTGATTTATTTTCGGGGGCCTTAAGAAAAAAGTACAAATAGTTGGAAGGTTTTCTTCTGGATCATGGCCAAGAAGCCCATCAATTGAGGGGATTTTTCTGTGTTTTAACTTTAAAATTGTTAACGCCTGCCAAATCTCAGAGAGGAAATGAAGTCTCAGAGGAGGAATCCTCCTCTCCTAATGCCCAATCGTATTTTGCTTTGTACTGTAAAGAATACATGCAGTTCAAGAAAAAATATTATTTTTATTTTCATTTCAGTTTGGTTTTTTTTTCTTTTTTCTTTTGGTGAGGACCTCCATTCCCTTTGTTATAATTCTGTGAAATATTAGCAGGGAAATGAATTAAATTAGTTGAGCACTCTAATTTCGTACTTTTTAAAAATTTTATATAGAAATTTCAAATCATTTCCAATTTTTTACAACAGCTTACTTGACAAGTCCAGTGCTTATAACTAAGTTTTCAGAGCCACATCATCAAATATGATGCTACATCGACATGCTTTTTGTCAATGTGTCCAAAACAACCCAAAAAAAGGTGAGACCAGTAGTCGTGCAAAAGGGAGATCCATAGTTTTTTATTAAAAAAGTAGCGTTAACTAGGGCGCCGACCCTTAACATAGTCAGAGACTATCAAGAAGATAAAACAAACCAAGGGAGCAAGCCCCCTTACAACAAAGGCAGAACAAAAAAACAAACAAGGCCCAACTCAAGGAGGGGAAGAGACACCCAAGCCTTGAGAGGGAGAGGTTAGGACAAGGGGTGGGGAGGGCGTACCTCCCCTTCCACCTACGACTAACCATAGTCTAGGCGATACAATCATTAGGACCAAGAGAGAGATTCGATGGAAGTGATTCAACAGAGTTGTGATCAAAAGTAGCTGCAGAGTGTAGAACCGCAACAAAAAGTTGAGAAACGATGACAGATTGTTGTAGGGGAGCATAAATACGCTGTCGAAGCTGAGTAGCACCAGAAGTAGGCTCAACAATTGTAGAACAAGGTTGTTGAACAATAGTGAGAGGATCAGTAGGAAGGTTCAACAACAATGAGAGACTCTTCATCACAAGAGGAAACATCATCCTCATGAGAGGAGCAAGTAGAATCCAACGCATTGACAGTCAAATGTTCAATAGTGGCATCTTTCCACCAAGTAGCAGCACCCTTGTGGCGAGGAAAAGAACAGTTTGAAGCAAGATGCCCCGTTGAGAAGCATTTTCGACAACGAAAGGGCAGGCCCTCATAATCCAACGGCTGAGACCAAGGCTTATCCCCAACCATAAGAACAACATCCTTGGGGAGAGGCAAGGAGATGTCAATGTCGACTAACAAGCAAGCAAAGGTAGAGTGCCCCATAGAAGACGTGGCCTCATCCACCTCCAAGAAATGATCAATGGAACTGCCAATGGCCTCATAGCAAGAGAGCTCCCAAAAATGGAGAGGGAGATTAGGGAGGCGGACCCATATTGGATGCACAGCCAATGATTCAGTAAGGGGATTAAAAGAGGTTGTCCAGGGTTTGCTAGAAAGAGAGTGATCTCCCCAAGCCACACTTTGTCCAAAACCAAGTTTCTATCCAAGGTAGAAGTAAAGGATGCGATAAAAAAACCCTTCCCACAAGGAAAGAGCTCAATGTTGTGGGCAATCGGGGGTTTCCAAGAGTTACTCCCCCAATGATGGAGCTCTGAAAGAGAGGGCTAGAGCCCGGAAAATCTGCACACCAAAGCATTACTCTGAGAGAAGTCAATATTGTCCACAACATCCTGGCCACAAACCACCATAGGGGAAGATTTGGCACAGGGAAGGGGATGGGCCCCCTTCCCTGTAGAAGCCCTAGTCGCACGAGCATAACTTCTTCCACCAGAAAGAGGAGGTCTGAGAGCATCCACACCCTTGCTAGCAAAAGCACCAGCCGAAGAAGCAGCAATTCCCTTAGTAAAGGGAAGACCCCCCGCCCCAGAACCCACGCGAGGAGGGGGAAGGTCTGAGCCAGCCAAAGCTACACTAGGATAGCCATCATCTACAGTCACTCCAAGGAGAACCGACACAGAGCAGGAGGGCGTGGGAAGGTCAACACCAACCCCCATGCCAGGGAGGGGGGGGGAAATCTGCAGATGAGGGCATGTGGGCAGAGATAGACGCAACCCACATGACATTCCTTGCACCAGCAAAAGCATTGTTCAATTGAGTCATTGCGGGAGATCCATAGTTATGTAGCTGAACAACCAAAAAAAAGGCGAGACCAATAGTCGTGCAAAAGGAAGATCCATAGTTGTGTAGTTGATGTGGTATCACATGATTGGTTGCTTTTAACAACTATGAGTTGTCATCATCAACAATACCAACTTTAAAGTCACAACTATTGGTGCAATGTTGTCAAAAAAAATTGGACATTAAATCACAAAGTATGGGTATTAAATCAACAAGTATGGGTATTAAATCAACAACTACTATCATACCCATTGGAACTCGCTCAAGTATTGGGCCCCCTCGCCTAGAAAATTCAATGATAATGTTTTTTTTAACACCTAATTGATGGATCAAACTGCAAAATGGACATGAATCCTAAACAGGCTTCGAGCGCATTAATAGCATTTTTTTTTTTTTTAAAATCAATCTAAACAAAGATGTCTTTGACTTCTATGATATTATTATTGTCTTAGAGCTCTCTTGTATTCAATTTCAACTTCATATCACCTAGTGGAGATGCTTAAGGCACTAGAGGAGTTATCTACTTTTAAGACGATTATATTTTTGGGTCCCAATGTTAGATCTCACTCATTTTAACTTTTACAAACATTATAATTCTCTTTGTTTTGATTAGAGTGTATTTATGTAATAATATGTTTGGACATTCATAGTTGTAGATATGCATGTGTAGATTTAGCTTAGTCTTAAATTTTGAGAATTCAGAATTCAAATTTATACTTTGTTGACTTATTTCTTAGCTATTGAGAGCCAACCTTATACACATACATTGATTTGTACGATACTATTGTATTTATAGACATTTATTCATTCATTTGAAGTTATTAAGGACATCTTCAGAATCTAGCAGTTAAAAAGCAATTAAAGAAAATTTGAAGCATTACAAAATTATTAGAGCATTAGATTAGCATATATCATCTCAGGCGAATTGCATGTTTGCTTCTTGTTTTCAATTATGGTGAAAATTGTATACTCATGAGCTTTTCCCTAATGTTTTGGGTCCATTTTGACTAGAGTGTCCTTATTAATGTAATAAGGAGTCCACAAATGGCATATTGTTGTGTAAATTTGGCTCATGGCATGAACCTATCCAAATTACATCATGAATCATACCCAAATATTTGTCCCAATTTAAAAGTCTAGATTAGATTTGCAATTGTGAACTTAACCTAGGTCATTACTAGTTGCACATCTAAATCTTGAACTTTTAAATATCACATTCAAATTAAATCCTACAATTTTTGTTCCACTAACCATTGTGAGCTAACCTAGTGCATGTTTGTATTGAATTGTGTGTTGTGATTTATTTAAAGGCATTCACCCATTCATTTGAAATGATTGATGAATCATTCAAGAGCACCCTCATAGAACATTCATGATGCATTCGTAATAGAATTATTCTAGCATTACATCAACAAGCATCATTCTAGGCCCATTGCATGCTCACTTGTCCTCACTCATTGTTCTAAAGCTATTAAATCAATCATCTTAGGGGCTTGTGTTAGGAGAAAATGACCCTCATAATTCAATAGATTCCACAAAAAATGTTGTCAAACATTGTCAATCCTTTTTATGATTTAGACACTAAAAGACCAACGTAGATAAATTGAAACCATCAAATTTATCTAGAGCCAAGCCATTGCAATGTCACAAATCAACTGGGATCCATTAGATAAAAAGGTGAAGAGACTCATAGGATCTACTTGGATATTTTTATTTTTTTGAATGGACATGAAGGAGCCACCGCACAAGCAAAAACTTGGTTAACAAACTTTTCCCTAGAAAGAAGCTATACATCTTGAGAATGGACGATGATGGTTCTATGGTTCAACATTTTAACATATTCAATGTCTTGTGATCCAATAGTATGTAAGAGGACCATTGGATGACACTTTTGTGTTCTTTTATAGACTCATGGGATCACTTGGTGATGGAAAGCAAGAGCAATTGATTAAAAACCATGTAGTGGATGAGGTAGTGGTTGTATTAATCTCACAAGACATGATTGAAAGATTATGAATCTACTAAAGAGGTCCTAGTTGTTCATGGAAAGACTAAATGAAAAAGGCAACAAGAAGGACAAAATGAAGAAAAATTCTAGATTCATATCCTATGAGAGATCCAAATCTCCCAAAATTTGCAAGGGAAAGTATTGAAACTATAGAAAGAATAGGCACTATAAAAGAGACACACGCATATTTAATCAATTTTTTATCTCCCAATTCAAAAATATTGATGAGACAAGTAGAAGAAAATGTTTTGGGTAATAAAAGAGAGTAATTTCCTTGTAAAACATATTGGAGAACCCTTGCATCATGATTCCTTCAACCTATGAGATTGATGTGTCAACAAATTAAAGAAGAAAATGTTCAAAGGATTATGTTTTAACTTGAAAGAAAATATAGTAGAGGACATAAATTTGTTTAGAAGAAATTGTTCTTCTTCAAGTGTACCTATAATGAAGAAGTGGTGGTAATTGTTGTGAAAGACTCAAAAGATGTCTAACCATCTTTTCATGTACTATCAAGTATTTACATGCTAGAAACAATCAACGTATTAGATTTCCTTAAACAATAGAAGGTGACATGATCAATTGATAGGGGGGGTACTCATAACTTCATCAACAATAAGCTAGCAACATAATTGAACTACTTCATTTGCTTGACCCAATAATTTTATGAACTATGACTACAAATAAAGGTATAGTTAGTTGTTCAAAGAAATTTCATAGCAGTAAACTCATTGTAGCATTTACATGCATCTCCATGGCTAGAGAAGACATTGTTTTGGGAGTCTAGTGACTCACTAGACCTTAGGAATAAGTGTGATAAATTTATAGAGTTGTTCGTGCATTTTTTATTAGAGAGTAGAATATTTGAACTAAGGGGTTTTTATTTAAAGTATCCAAATGGTAAGTTTACACCAAACGCAAAAGATTCTTAACAAGGGGTAGATAAGGGTGTGTCTTAATTATTGTCATCAGAAGTGCAACAATCAAAGATTCATACATTGCCAAATCTATAATCTATTTTATGGGATGGGATAAAAGAATTGCCCCCTGGAAGAGATCCTAGTACGTCATTCAATTAATGCTAGGATTGTCGCTACCATCCTTCACCTCTTCTTTATAGGTGCACCAAAAAGTTAGAGCAGTGGACGAACAAATTTATCTCCAATAAGAAGTAACTCTTTAGTCTTGAGAAGAATGAGGCAAAGATACATAACAAGATCTAGTGACAAATTGATTAGCATAAATCTTAATATAGAAAACAATATTTAAGTTGGATGCGAAGGAAATACTCATCTTGGAGCCTGAGTTAATTTTAAAGAATGGAGAAATAAATTGTGAAGTAGACTAACACACATAGTACCTCATTATATGGAAGAATTTTCTTGTTGAGAATACCACATGAGAAAAATTTATTTTTGTGCAAAAGCATCTATAATTAAACAACTTTGGGGAAGATACTTGTGTGAAGGGGGGCATGTTAATCCCTTAATCCTATAGCGTACACATGGATATGTATAGTTGTCTTGTGGTTAGATAACTCTCAATTAACTTCTATGAGCATAATTATAGTTGCATATAGGTAGTTAAGTCAATCTAGGTAGAATTCATGGCAAATAGAGAGGAGTTGTGGTTATTTTATTAGCATCATATATATTGTATATTGTATTCATACAATTTTTTAAGTTTTCTCATTGAAGTAGTTTATTGTTCTCAAGCTTTATCGAGTATTTGTAGATACATTCTTCTTTAATAAAATCATTTCATCATTTAGGAAGATTAGTTTATTGTTATTTGTTTGTGTGTCAAAGTTTGAATCATATAAACCTATGGGTTACTCAAAGAGAAAAAAAAATGGTGATGTGAAATTATTTCTTGGATCTACCTCAATAAGATTTCATTTTTATTTACCTCTATGTTATGCAAAAAGAAAAAAATTGATGTCATGGTATTGTTTCATGGATCTACCTCAATAAGCTCTCATGTTTTATTCATAAATTTGGTTATATAGGATTCTATTGTGTAAGAGAATAGGTGTAAGTGTGGGATAAGTGGTGTGTACAACAACAAGTATAACTCTAATAGAGTTTTTTTTGGTCCTAAATGTTCATAACAACAAGCTAGTATGTGTAGTGTGGGATAAGTGGTATGTACAACAACAAGTAGAACTCTAATAGAGCTTTTTTTGGTCCTAAATGTTCATAACAACATGCTAGTATGTGTAATTTATATCCTTGGCTCAATTATCTTGTCTTAAGGGGGTTTTATTCTATCTCTTGGATGCACTAATGTCTTGCACTTAGATGGCCATGTCCTCTACAAGGTGTTGCATAAACCCACAACCTACTTTAGGGTCAAATTGTTGCCTTAGGATTATTTTTGAAAATTGTCTCAATAAGATCTTGATATATTTAATTTAATAATTAGATATAGAAGCTTGAAATGTATGGGAGAATATGTGCAAGTGTGGAAAAGTGGTGTAACATAAGGTGAAACTTTAACAGAGTTATTACAATACCTAAATATTTTTTAGAGCTTGTTAGAGTGTATGAGGCATGTAACGCCCCACTAAGGAACCTTAGAGGATATGAAGAAAATGCACATATGATGCACTCAAGTGTGTTCATTTAGTTAGGATTTGTAGGGGAGTCTTGCATTTGAAATTTAGTTTTATTTTCAAGTGGGGACTCATTATAAAATATATGAATTTGAGGAGTTTTGCCCTCATCCTTTTGATAGATGCATGCTACAAATCCTTATTCCACCTTATTTTGAACCATTCAAGCATTGCACATATAAAGGAAAAGGTGATCCAAAAGAACATGTGAAGGAATTTTCTATGGGATGCAAAGAAATAAATAACTGTGATGTCTACATGATCAAATTGTTCCCTCGAAGCTTAAGAGGCCAAGCCTTAGGATGGTTCATGCATCCCCCTAAATGATATTTCATGGTATTTTATGACTTAGTGGAAATACTTGTAATACATTTCTCCTATAATTTTGAATATGAGCTTACAATAGTGGACACATACAATTTTGAACAAAGGAATGGAGAATGATTATTATCATTCTTGCATAGATGGAGAAGCCTATCTGACATGTTTCCTTAATCAAACCTAGAAAGTTAGTTGATTAGTATCTTTATTGCCAACTATAATCTAGTAGTGCCCTTTTATTTGCAGTGTCATTGTGCTACAACCTTCAATGAAATCATTGAAAAGGGGGTTCAAATCAAGAAATCCCTTGTTGTTAAAGGATTGATTAAAAATTATAATAAAGATCAATTGAATCCAACGCAATCAAAAGAACCAAAATTATCTAACAAAAACAAAAATTTCATTGATAATGGAGTTATAGACTCAAAGTAAGTTATTGCAATTCAAAGGACTCCTAGTATTACTATCCCTAGTGGGAAACTTGACTAAGAATTCATAAGAAGAATATATGCACATCTAGGGGAATCATTGGAAATCACTTTTCACAAAATAGTTGTTATAAACATGATCAAGATCATTTTCTACAAATCAAACCCTTTGATGAAAGTAAACCAAAACCAATATTGTATAAATAACATGATTATTGTGAATTTTACAAAATCCAAAGTCATCAACTAATTGGTGCATGAAACTAAAAAATTACAATGATTAATTGAGGAGATATCAAAATGGAGGGAAGTGCATCTACATCAAAAAATATACCAAGATCCTCTCCAAAACATAGTCAAAGAAATCTAAATCAAGGTCAAACTATCATGACCAATAGGGATAGTATCATGACCAATAGGGATAGTAACTACAAATCCACACATTCCTACAATGCAATTGTTAGCCACATTGAACATTCAAACAACCATGATGAAACCATCAAATTAAAAATCTTAGATTGTATTGTCACAACTTAGGTGTAAAAAAATCATTACAAAAATGCCTCTTATATCTGTTCTTAAAGGATGAGACAACCTTATCAAATAACTTGAAAAAACTATTAGCTAAACATCCATCACTCATCTTCTCAAAAAATCCACTATCATAAGGATATCCTAGATAAATTCCTTCAAGAGTCAAGAGTCCCCAACAACATTAGTCCATCTCAATTCCAAGCCCTTGTTGGAAACATATTTTCTAATCAAAATCATGAAATTTCCACAGTCCATGACTGTGTGAGCTTGAATTTCATCCTTAGAATGTTACCTGTAATAAGTTAGTTTCACAAAATACAATGGAAATGCATATAGGAAATCCAAAATCCACCAATGAAACTGCATGAAATAAATATTAAAATAAAACACTATTTTACCTTCATGGCTTATGTCTCATTGTATCCTAACTCCACTGTTCCTGGTTGCAGATGGTGTGCTCTCAGACAATGCATTGTTGGCTTCCAAGATGGCATATGAAGAATGGACTGATAACTTATAGTTAATTGATAGTATGATATGCAAAGCTACATGATTATGCTAAATGATACTATATGATAATATTGCTAAAATGATATTTGCTAATTGCTTCAAAAAATCATGGATGCATAAGATTGATTGAAAACTCTTTTTGAAGACTAACTTGATTTTCTTGAAGATTAACTCTCTCAACTGAAGCTCTTGATTTTATAGACCTTGAGAGGATTAGATGATGTGGCTCAGATCAACGGTCTTGATCAGATCTGCAGATTTGAATGGCTATGAGAAAAGTGAAGGTTGAGAGAAAGGGGGAAGGAGAAGACAAGTGTCACTCATCTCACCTTGACTGGGTTGCTGACTGAGGGAATCTAGGGATGGTTGGAGGAAATTTAGGCATGGTAGGACAAGTGGACTCAAGTCCTTCCCAAGATGTAGGGGGGTGTTGGAGAGAATATAGGAAATGGTTATGAAATATGTGTACGTACGCAATTTCATTAATTTTGGAGGTAGAGGATAAATCGTGAATTAATATTTAAGGAGTATTAATTTCCTTAGCCACATGTTGGATGAGTTGGCAAAGGGAAGATGAAGTGGAGATGGAGGGTGAGTTGGAAAAGAGATATTAAATAATTTAAGAATTATTTAATATTTGAGACTATAGGATAGGAGAA
Source organism: Cryptomeria japonica (assembly GCF_030272615.1). Lineage (NCBI taxonomy): Eukaryota > Viridiplantae > Streptophyta > Pinopsida > Cupressales > Cupressaceae > Cryptomeria > Cryptomeria japonica. The sequence continues at coordinate 466,921,498 of NC_081412.1, read as the reverse complement.
TAACTATTAAATATTAGATAATTAATTGATTGGAGAAGATAATTAAATATTTAGATATTTAATTAACTTGGTTAGAGGAATAATTAAATATTAGATATTTAATTGATTGGAGAAGATAATTAAATATTTAGATATTTAATTAACTTGGTTAGAGGAATAATTAAATATTAGATATTTAATTGATTGGAGAAGATAATTAAATATTTAGATATTTAATTAACTTGGTTAGAGGAATAATTAAATATTAGATATTTAATTAATTAGAGGAATAAGATAATTAAATATTAGATATTTAATTAATTTAGAAGAATAGGATAATTACTTAATTAATAAAATATTAATTAATAGAAAGATATGAAAATGAATTAAATAAATTAATCTTTTCGAATTAACTATTTAATAGAAGAATAATTATTAAATAAATATAAAATATTTATTTAATTGTTCATAGCCAATTTTTAAGTGTATACATTTTGCCCCTCTTTGAAATGATGTCGAGACAACATTATATCAAAGATTAAATCAAGTCTCGATAATGCCTGATAGAAAATGAAAATCCAGATTGTGTGCCCCCTCAGGAGATTGATTGTGAAATTGTCGAAAATTTTAGTTTGAATGATTAATCTCATGATAATTTGATAAAACTTTAGTCAATTAAATTCATTTGTTAAAAACAAATTAAATTGCCCCATTTTTTAAATTAATTACTCTTGAAATAGTAAAAATAAAATTAACCAAGGCTAATTTTAACTTCATTGTTATCCTTGTCAGCTTTTGGAGAGAATATTCTTGCTGAGGTGGCCAAAATGGTGATTCCCATGGAGAACCATTGATTCAAGCGAGTTCGGCGATATCAGCAGCCAACCGAGTATAGGTATCCGGTATGTATCTTATCCCGAGCTTTGTTTTCAAGCTTTCATTCAAAATTTCATGTTTTAGGCACCTTTTTTTGAATTTTTGAAAAATTTGAATTTTTCGGTTTTTAGATTAGCGCATTTGCAATTTAGTTTAGCGCATATGCAATTTTGGTTAGCGCATATGCAATTTTGGTTAGCGCATATGATTGATTTAGCGCATATGCTCTGTATGTTAGCGCATTTGCATAGAATGTTAGCGCAAATGCTTAGAATAACACTTATGTTTTATTTGTTAGCGCTTTTGCATAGAATGTTAGCGCATATGCATCGTTGTTTAGCGCGTATGCTTAAAAAGATAGCGCTTTTGCTTAAATTAGCACATATGAGCAAAAAGATAGCACTTTTGCTTAAATTTGACATTGTTGATTGATACAAAAGCTAAAAATCACTTTGATGTTTAGATTTAACATGTTTGATACGCATGTATGATGAAATAGAGTCATGATTGAGTGATTGTATGATTGATAGATCGATAGATAGCTTTGATTACTGGATTAAGTAGCTTTGATTAGCTTGATTGATAAATTTGATGATTGAGTAGCTTTGTTTAGCTTGATTGATAGATAGCTTTGTTTAGCTTGATTGATAGATAGCTTTGTTTAGCATGATTGAGTAGATTTGAGAAACTGATTTAGTTTCTGATGTAAGAGCTTAGCAGAGTTTTTGATCAAACTCACTGATTGATAAACCTTGATTGATAGGTTGTAAAATGATGTGATAGCTTAAGTTGCTTCAATTTGATTTGATTGATTGAATTGATTGGTCGATAGCTTGATTGATTTGATTCAATTTTATTTGATTTATTGGTAGATGATTGAGTCAGTTTGATTTGATTGATTGTTTTCTCTTGACAAACAGGAGAAACTTGATGTTCTCCAGTGTCGGGAGAAATTACCGGCCATACGTCATTTAGTTCCAGAGTTATCCTAGGTCGAGATTAGACACATAAATGCCTGTGGTTTACGTAATTTATTGTTTATGCCAGAGATTACGCATAACAGAGGTTTGTTGACCGCATTAGCCGAGAGATGGCATAGTGAGCATAACACTTTCCACCTACCGACGGGTGAGATTAGTGTTACACTAGAGGATGTCTACAGGATTCTGCATATCTCGGTGACTGGGGAGCTAGTGCCATATGATTATCAGGATCGTGTTGGGACCGAGGCTTGCAGAGTCATTTTTGCTTATGAGAGCATCAGTAGAGGAGAGATCTGATGGGTAGACATGGTGATGTACTGTGAGACTCTTCCTGTTATTCTTGCTGGTTTGATTGGTGGTTTTATATGTCCTAATAGGCGATCTCGAGGCTTTTCTATTGGATGGGGTGAGGTGCTACTGAGCATGATGCATCATCGGACTCGATATGCTTGGGGTGTTTGTATGCTAGCACATTTATATCATGATCTACACCAGGTTGTGTATGATGAGAGTGTGAGTTTATCGACAAGATGTACATTATTATAGATATGGTGTTGGGAGCACATTGTTGTTACTCAGCCTATCCATCATAGAGTTCGTGGAGAGAGGCAGCCATATGTATATTTTTATGCAGGTGCTCTTACTCAGCCCAAGTTGGGTAAGATGGAGTATTGGCGTTGGGTTCTTGATTCTTTGGATAGCATTATTTGGAGACCATATGTTGATTGTGAGCCATGGATGGATGATGCACAAACATTACCATTTATCATGCAGAGTAGATATCTCATTGGTCGTACACCCTTCATTGTTGAGCGACAGTTGATTGGTCGGATTTTGAGACAATTTGATATCATTCAGCCTATGCCTACTAGTGTGACGATTTATACTCAACGATACAGAGATAGGCGAGATTGGGGTCCATCTTTGTCATTTGAGATTGCTTGTGCAGAGTTTGTTGCTAATCCAAGAGTGGCTTACGATATGAGATTACACATTCTTGATCCTGGGGTTACTGCAAAGTATGCTCAGTATTTACTAGCTCATCCATTCCCTCGAATTACGGATCCAGCAGATCCTCCTCCTAGCTTAGGAGATGATGATGATGATTCAAATGATCCTGTTAGCAGGAGACAGAGACAGAGACGAGAGCTTAGAGTTACTCATGAGGCTGGGAGAGGTGGAGATGATGGTGGGGATGGAGGTGGTGGTGGTGGTGGACCTAGATGGAGAGGGCGTCGATTGAGAGTCCGTGGAGGACCATTTGGACCGGCGGGCAGGATTGATAGACCTCATCCTATGGGTGGGAGAGATGGTGGACGAATTGGGAGGGATACTGGTAGGGTAGGGATAAGATCACCCAGAGGATTGCCAGTGACAGGGGGCAGGGTGACTAGACTGGATGGGGGTTGCGGGAGAGGTATTGATTTTGGATAGATTCAGCCATATCCTAGAGTTATTGCAGCTCATGGTGGTGATGATGAGGATCCTGAGGATCATATTCCCCTGATTAGACGACGGGTTCAGAGAGTTACTCGGACTGAGGTTCCAGCAATTGGACAGGTTGGTGGTGAGGGGATTGGGATTCATGCACTACAACAGGATTTACCAGAGCAGGTTGCACCAGTGCAAGATATGGCAGAGCATGATGTGCCAGGGCATGATACTATTGACAGTTTGAGAGCATAGATTGATCAACTTTGAGCATAGATACAGACTCTTATGACTGAGAGAGACACAACTGTTAGGAGACAGCAGGATACTCAGGGTCTTCTAGATCATATTCAGCAGGTTGGGTCAGGTACTCTCTCAGCAGACACAGTTAGAGCATTATTTCGGGCCGGGAAGGAGACTTCTTACTAGCGACGATGACATGAGGAGGCAGTTGCAGAGAGCTAGAGAGCAGGTAGTTATCAGACCACCGTGTTGATGGATACTAGTAGTGGTGGGGTCATGGGACCTCCTCAGAGGAGTGGTGAGCATGGTAGACAGGCATTTGGAGGATCATCTCGCCATCATCTCGCCCACAACCACAAAGACGGACAGAGTCAGGTGGTAGTGGTACAGGAGAGCCGTGACTTTGATTTGAGGCACTTGTATTATTGTATCTGATATCATTGTATACTTGGACTTTTATTGTTTTATGATGATCTATATGCAGACATGGTTTCTATATGATTATGCTTGTTATTTTTTTTTGATGATGTTCTATATGCTTATATGTTTTTAATTTTATGGATGCAAATGAGTAGATGAATAATGATATGATGATAATGACTTACACGATGCAAATGATAAATGGTTTTGATGACCTTAGATGGAAATGCAAATGATTGCTTAACTTAAATAATGCAAATGCAAATGATATATATGAAAATGCAAATGGAATGATTGCTTAATGCTTAGGATGATGTATATACAAATGAAATGTTTTTTGGATTTTTTATGTATGCAACTAAATGATAAATGGAATGATAATGCATATAATATTGATACACTATATGATGAAATAATATGTACCTATGATGAATGAAATGCACTTAATTGAATGCAATTAACGCAATGATTTATACGGATTTACACATGAATGATTTGTTTTTGATTTATATGTTATGCTTATAATGATTATTAATCTAAGTGAAAAAGGTGCAACTAAATGATCTTTATGAAATGATAATGTAGATAATAATGATGATACACTACATGAAATGCACTTAATTGAATGAAATTAATGCGATGATAGAATGCAACTAAATGAAATGGATAATGATTAAAATGATTCTAAGGATGAATGCTCCTAATATGATAAAATGCAATTGTTTTTGTTTGTCCAAGGATACTTAATCTTTATTTATGACCATTGATCTGTTAATGAAATGATATGCTTATAATGCAACTTGACAAATGAATGCTTATAATGCAGACGAATAATAAGCTAATGAAATGATCTAACTAAAAATTGTACTGCCATTCTTCATATGCTATCGGGTAATAGTGCTTGTTTTCATCATTGAGCTTTAAATGTTGTAAGAAAATACAAGCAACTTGACATAATGATTCAAGATGACCTAAGTATTGCTTACATGGATTTTGATATAGCAAGTTAATACAAGCAACTTGATATAATGGACCAAGTTGACCTGAGTATTGCTTGCAAAACAGACAAGGAGTATCTCCTTTCATGCATGACTTGGAACGTCCTCCTTGATCTTTTGCTGACCATATCCTGAGACAAGTTCATACCGTAGTAAGAGATAAACCACATACAACAATCAAAGAAAATAATCATGCCTCATCATAGCTCCTCTAGTCATGAACATCCTTGAGTTGCATAGAGTACATGATTAGCAATAAAATCAATATATAAACATTGAATCTTGTATGTCATTCACATGTTCTTATGGTCATTAACTGATATTATCATCTTGATGAATGATCTTTGATAATCCTTTATAGTTTGCTAGTTGATTCTTCATTTTCTGAGTTTGACGATTCAGTTGTTGATGAGATGCCTTGATTTTCATTGCTTTGTTGCTTGTTATCTGTTTCAAAATCCTGGATGTTTTTGGTTTTTCTAAGTTTTTCGAATGTTTTTGGATTTTCTAAATTTCAAGAGATCACCTTAGCAAAAGGAATTTAGGATTTTGCCCCCAGCGGAAACAAAAAGATTTTATTATGGATATATGAATTGATCAAGATCCAAACCATAGTGGGATACAAATTCAGATTGATAAATGTCGATAAAATCTAAGACAGTGACTACAACAAGTATGTCAAATATTGATAAATGTTGGTAGGCTGCATATGTTTTGCTAAATGGTTCAGAGCAATGGATGCGAAAGATGGAATGGATAAGCTTAAGATAAATGGAAGTGATAAATGCGAGAGGGTGGAGTGGATAGGTGCGCAAAGCGATCTCATGGATGGAGGAACTCACTTTTTAGATAGTGCCCGTTTACCAGGTTTTCACCATCTAAATTTATTGCATTTTTGTTGTTTTATATATATTTTTAGGGATTTTCTGCTTTTCTGATTTTTACTAATTTCTTCAGGACTTTATATGCCTTTTATTGATTTTTCTAGGACTTTATATCTCAAGCATAGAATTTCTTTAGATGGATAGAATTGATAGGTTCATCAAATCAATCACCTTCTGGGGTAGATAATCTATATGCTCCTGATCCTTATGTTGCTACTATAACAAAAGGTCCTAGCCAATTTGGTTCAAATTTGCCCTTCTTTTCCCGATCTTGCTGATTTCTCGAATTCTCCCTTAGAACTATGTCTCCAATTTGGAAAATGCACGGCTTGACTCTGTGGTTATAGCTTCTTGCCATTCTTTGTTGATATACTTTCAAATGATCTGTTGCATTTTGGCGACGTTCCTGAATCAGTTCTAGTTTCTGGAGTCGAGAGACTCTTTGTTCTTCTTCTGGTATAAGACCATGCAAGGATACTCATAGAGAAGGTATCTCTACTTCTATAGGTAATATAGCTTCTGATCCATAGACCAAACAATATAGAGTTGCCCTTGTTGGAGTGTGGACACTAGTTTGATATGCCCAAAGAGCAGGATTTAACTGAATGTGCCAATCTTTTCCAGCTTCATTGACTGTTTTCTTCAAGATTTTTAAAATAGTTTTGTTTGATGCCTCAGCTTGACCATTACCTTGTGGATAATATGGAGTAGAGAACCTATGTTGGATATGAAATTTTTCACATAGTTCTTTTACATCTTGATTTTTGAATGATCTTCCATTATCAGTGATAATGGTCATAGGAACTCTATAGCGATAGATTATGTAATTCAAGATGAATGATGATATTTGTTTTCCCGTCACTGCTTCAATCCACTTAGTAAAATATTCAGTAGCAACTAGAATGAATTTATGGCCATTAGAAGATGAGGGATTGATCTTTCCTACCAAATCCAGGCCCCACTGTGAAAATGGCCATGACCCTGTCATAGGATATAACTCTTGTGCTGGTGCATGAATTAGATTTCCATGAATTTGACATTGTTTACACTTTTTAGCATAGGTGAATGAGTCTCTTTCCATAGTAGGCCAAAAGTAACCAATATGAATAATTTTCTTAGCCAATGTTAAACCACTTGAGTGTGTACCACAAATACCCACATGAATGTCATTAAGAACTCTTTCATATTCATCTTTTTCCAGACATCTCAATAATGTACTATCTAGACCACGCCTATATAGGATATCAACAATAATGGTATAGCGAGAGGACTAACGAATAAATTTTTTGTGTTGATTACGGGATAATTCCATAGGAAGGATATGATCTTTTAAATATTGGTAGGTTTGACCGTATAAGGATTGACTGGTTCCTGATATATGGCAAATTCGATAGGTATGCTGGGATTGACTGGTAGGAGTTAAGATATCTTCCACAAGAAACTCGTAACGTTGTTGATTCTCTTTATTTTGCAAGAGAGATGCTATTGTAGCCATTGCATCTGCTGCTTTATTTTCATTTCTGGGAATCTGAGTGAATGTGATTTCTTTAAAATGTCCTTTAAATTCTTCCACTAGCTATTTGTATGGCATAAGCTTATCATCCTTTGTTTGATATTCATCATTTATTTGATAAATGACAAGTTATGAATCACTATAGACATGTAGTTCTTTGACATTCCATTCAATGGCCATTTTGAGCCCTATAGCCAATGCTTCATACTCTGTGGTATTATTGGTGCATGGAAATCTCAGTCTATATGATTTCGGAATTGTATGTCCTTGAGGTGCGATAAAAAATATTCCTGCACCTGATCCATATTGAGTATAAGAACCATCAAAGTACAATTCCCAAAAGTTTGTACTTATTGTCAAGATATATGCATCAGGAAATTCAATATGCAAAGGCATGTCATTTTGTAGAGGTGCATCAACTAATTGATCAGCAATGACTTGTCCCTTGATGGCTTTCTGGTCAGCATATTCTATGTCGAATTCACTCAGTATCATAACCCATTTGGCTAGTCTCCCTATTAATGTTGACTTACTCAATAAATATTTGAGAGGATCTATCTTTGCTATTAGTTTTACATAATGAATCAACATATAATGTTGTAGCTTCTGAGTTGCAAATACAACTACCAAACATATCTTTTCAATTGATGAATAATTTAACTCATATCCAACAAGTGTTCAACTGATATAATAAACTGCTCTTTCTTTTCCTTCATCATCGTGCTGAGCTAGGAGAGCGCCTAATGATACACTTGTTGCTGAGATATAGAGTAACAAGGGTTTCCCTTTGGTTGGTGATATCAGCACTAGAGGACTCATAAGATATTCTTTTATTTGCAAGAAAGCTTCTTCACATGTTAGATCCCATTTGAATGGAACATTTTTGTGTAGAAGATGGGTAAAGGGAAGACATCTATCGGCCAATTGGGACACAAATCTCCTGATTGATTGCTACCTTCCTTGTAAAGATTGCAATTGACTTATGTTCTTAGGTGATTCCATCTCCATGATAGCTTTAACTTTTCCAGGATCGACTTCAATGCCACGAGCTGATTTAATGTACCCAAGGAGTTTTCCAGAGGTTACCCTGAATGCACATTTCTTTGGATTTAATCTCAACTGATATCTTTCCAGCCTGTCAAAAATCTTGCTTAAAATGTTCAAATGTTCTTTTCTTGTGTGAGATTTTGCAAGTATGTCATTGACATAATCTTCCATAAATGTATGCATCATGTCATGGAAAATTGTCGTCATAGCCCTTTGATAAGTCGCTCCTGCATTCTTAAGCCCAAATAGCATAACATTCCAGTAGTATGTTCCCCATGCACAGGTGAAAGTTGTCTTCTCTTGATCTTTAGGTGCAATTCTTATTTGATTATACCCTGAGAAGCCATCCATTAATGAAAACATCTCATGCCATGCTGACAAGTCTACTATGATATCAATGTTTGGTAGTGGGAAATCATCTTTTGGACATGCTTTATTCAAATCTCTGAAATCTGTGCAGATTCTTATGCTCTTATCTGGTTTTGATACTGGTACAATACTTGAAACCCATTTTGGATAAGCAATTGGTCTTATGAATCCCACTTCTAATAATTTCTTGAGCTCAGTTTTGACAAGGAGAGCAATATGTGGGTGCATCTTTCTTAACTTATGCTTAATAGGTTTTTCTTTTAAATCCACATTAAGATGATGCATAATAAGATCTAGGTTTAGCCCTGGCAAATCTACATAAGACCAAGCAAAATTTATTTATCGTTGCTTAAAGAATTCCATGTATTCTTTCCTCTCTTTTTCTGATAATGAGGCAACAAAATGAAGTATTTTAGGATCCTTTGATGTATCAATGTTTACTACTTCTGTTGGTTTTATCAAGATAGCAGATCTTTCTTGAAAATATGCAGGAAAAATGTCAAACTTTCCATCTTTGGACGCCTCAAGGAGGTTTTCATCATCAGATACGCCCTTTATTTTCCCTGTTGATTGATCTAATGTTGCCATGAAATGGTTTTCAACTATAGGTCTCTTTCCTTGTTTTATTTCACTTTTGCGACTGAAAAGTTTGGCATTCTCCTGACTATGAAAAACTTTACTTGAATCTGTAGTGGAAGATATCTTAGGTGGGATGGGTTCAATAGCATTAAGGTACATAGCTAAGTCACGATCATTGGAAAAGACATTTAGTTCGGGGTTGTTTAAATTATCCCAATCAATTAGTTCAGGATGAAGAAGGGGTAAATCATAATCACTGTCATCATCAGGTGTTTCAACATTCATGACATAATGATCATAATTTATCATAGAATAGGTATTGTCATAGATTGAATATTTTTGAGGATTGTCTTCAAGAATTTCTGAATTAGTCTTCACAAGATTAATATTAGCATTTTGTAGTTCACACTCAAGTGGCTCTTCAATTGACACTTGTCCCTTAAATGAATGGATTATATCAACACACATGTCTTTGGTATTGCAAATTTCTTCCTGATTGACTCCATTTGTAGTTTGGAGTTGGTAGACTTGTGTACATGTTAAAGAGGATTCTTTAACGGATTTTGTCTCCTTTCAAACTCATCTTCTTCTGGACTAATAGTTAATCCAACTTTACTATCTCTTATTTCTTCTATAGTTCTTCCATATCTGATTCTTGTTTGCACTTCCTGAGGCATTGTATTGTTGTTTTTGTCATTCTCTTTTCTTTTTGCATACGCCTCTTTTCTCTGAATTCTGAGTTTCTCTTGTCTCTGTTCTAATTTTATCTTTTGTTTTGTAATGGACAAGTCTTCTTTTGTAATGGCTACTTGATCTTCATTGTGTTCATTACTTGATGTAGTAGATAAATTATCTGGTCCCCATTCATACTCATTGGAATCCGTTTCTGAATTCTGATCTAAGGTTACTCCACTATACCATACTGGAATGTCGTATGGTGCAAATAGTTCTCTGATTTCTGTCATTTCTGCTTTTACTATTTCTAGAATATTTTGTTCAGATTTTTCTGTTGTTTGTATTTTCAGAACTTGTTGACAAGATTTTTCTTCACCTTTGATAGTAGTCTTTTATTCTTTCTTTTCATGATCTTCTTGCTTCTTTTGCTTATTGGCTACTGTTTTGGCTGCTTGATGTAGCTTTTCTTGCCAATTATGTCCTTGAGAAATTGATTTCTTTCTCCATTTTTGCTGTTGAGTATTGTGTTGCTTTTGATTAGACTTCAGATATCCTAACCCAGATTTATCTTCTGTTGATTGTGAATGCGGACAAATAGGTTCTGAAATACCTTGATGTTGCTTACCAATTGGTCCTTTCCCTTCATATCCCATCTTTTGCATGATTTCATATCCTTTGCCATATTGTTTTATGGGAATATTGACTTCTGCTACTGTTGCTATGGTTTTATCTTCATCTTTGTATAACCAACCAAGAATGTCCTTGTCTTCATTTTCTTCCTCAAGAGTTCTAGCACTAACAAAGGTTCCCTTAAACATACGTTTTAATTTTTCTGATGATTTTGATTGAATATCTGTAGGTTTTCCATATGACTTAGGGGAAAGTGGAAAATTATTCAAAGAATATTTTCCCATTCCTTCATCATTTAACTTGAGCTTTTCTTCAAAAGTTTCCCATAACTTTGCTTGAATTTCCTTGGTAGGATAAACTGATTCTCTGTTATGTGGAATTGTGGTATCTTGTGTTGGCTTCAAATTGTTGCAATATTGACTGGAATCTGCAATTATAGTGATTTCTTTTCCTTTATGAGGAAATTTTACACATTGATGATATGTAGAAGGAACTGCTTGCATCTTGTGAATCCAGGGTCTTCCTAGAAGAATGTTGTAGGAGATCTATTTAAGTCTAAAACTTGACACAATGTATCCTTTTCCATCGATCCTATCCTTATTGGTAGTATAATAGTTCCTTTAGAAGAACATTCTGCTTCATTGTAAGCCTTGATGGTTATTCTCTTTTTCAGGTTCACTGCATTCTCTGAATACCCCAAAGCTTTTATCAAACTTAATGCACAAATGTTTAGACCAGCTCCTCCATCTATGAGTACACGTTTGACACGAGTTTTATTAATGGAGACTTCAACATGTAAAGGAGCATTGTGAGGATGTTGTAAGGAAGCATCATCATTTTCAGAAAATGATAAGCAATGAGGAGCTATAAGATGTCCTACCATGTTTTGGAACAGATCTATATCCAAATCCTTTGATACCATTGTTTCCACTAAAGCTTTCTCCAAAATTTCCTTATGCATAGGTGAAATCTTGAGAAGTTCCAAAATTGATATTTGAGTTGGTATTCGTTGTAATTGCTCTACTAAATTGTATTGTTGTGATGTGGATGTTGAGTCTTTTACTATACCTGGAAAGGTAACCTTTGCTTTGCTTCTTGTGATAACGTTGATTGGTTCTGAAGATGGATTTTCGTTAGCAATTATCACATTTACTACATCATCATATGTATAAGCGTAATTCCCTTTGTCATTTTCCAATTGGGATGATTCACCTTTATCATAGTTTGGAAGTGGAGTTTTAAAAGCCAAGTGTGATTCATTTGTCTTATGACTATCCACCGTAATGGTTCCATTATCAATTAGATCTTGGATAATGTGTTTCAATCTTTGACAATCATTTGTTAGGTGTCCTTTATTCCGATGATAATTGCAAAAATGATTGATAAATTCTTGCTTCGGGTAAAACAATCAATTTGTTAGCAAGCAAAGTTTTTAGAGTTGATTCTAAAGGTTCTCCAATATTTGTGAATTTTCTCCGAGGATTAGAGAAAAAGGACTTGACTTTCTTGTTTTCCAGATTGTCGTTGCTTGGGATTTGACTTGATAGATTGAAACTTGGTTGTTGTTATTTTGCAGTATTGTTATCATCATTTCCTTCATTGCTGACATTCCTATTCTTTGACCAGAACTTGGGTTTATCATTGTTGTTGTTATTGTTGTTGTATGAATTATTGTAAATTTTTAGTTCTCCCTTCTTTACCATTGCGTTCTCTATTTTCAAACCATTTTCAATCATTTTGGCAAAAGAGGGAGGACATTGCATCCTTAGTCGATAACTCATTTCACTGATAAGATTATCTATGAATATGTCCATTTTTTCTTGATCAGGTACATCCCGGGGATACCTATTAAACATGCGTTTCCATCGTTGTAAAACGATCATAAAGGATTCACCATTCTTTTGTTTAACATTGCAAAGATCTAGCATTGTTATTTCATTCCTTATATTGTAGGAATACTGTGAAATAAATCTATTCACAAGTTCTTCAAAGGATTTGATTCCAGATGGTAATCTTGAAAACCATTCCATTGATTGCCCATTTAAACTCCTAGGAAAAAGATGCATAAGGTAAGTCTCATCATGAGCAAATTCCATGCTCATAGTACAAAACTCCCTAATGTGATCTTGAGGAACTGATCTTCCATCGTATTTGTCATATTTAGGAATCTCGCAATGTTGGGGAAATGATATCATATTTAGCTTTTTATCAAAGGGATATGGACATATGTCTTCTAATGAATACTTCTTGGAACTTGTCCCATTTTGCATGTCTTGTATTTGTTGTTGTAGAGTTTGTATTTGTTGAGTAAAGTTTGAAAATGGATTATCTGCATCGCTTCTTTTATCATTACGTTCTTTTCTTTTGTCATCCCTTTCTTTCCTTGTTTCTTCACTACTTTCTTTGTTCATATCTTCATTGTTTTTCTCATCCGTGTTTTGGGTGTTACTTGTTTCTGCATCTTGTTTTAAGCTTTCTATATTAAAGTCTTGTGGTAGTTTTGCTCCAGATTTTGCCAATATCAAGAGATATTTCTCTTTTTGTTTTGTCAATAATTTTTCCATTAACCTATCAAATTTGAAATCTTGTTCAAGGTCTCTAATCATGCTATTGACAGCTTCTTCATCGACAACGGTAAATCCAAAAGTGGTATCTTCTTCCTCCATTTGTTGTTTTCTAAGCTGTTCATATTGGGCTCTAGTCCAAACTAGCATGTGTTTATCTCAAAGTTGTCGAAAAATTCTCAAAGACAAGGTCAATAAGTAATTATTGGTTTAGGAAGATATACTTTATTGATCTTACCACTATTATTTGTTCGTTGGAATAAAGCGTCTCTTTGTTGAAAGGCATGTCTTTGTAGAGTTTCACCGTCAAATTTTGTACCGCAGCCACGTAAGTAGTGACAAAAATGGTGTAGGAATGTCCTATGTTTTAGTAAGATCTTACGATTGATATACAAGAATCTTATTCTTTTCTGAGTAGCTTTGTAACTGGGTTTTCTTTTCTTAAGGTGATACTTAAAAGTCATATAAGCATTTGACAGTTTACAAGTTTGATTCCAATGTTGGTGCAATTTTGGTTTTGATGTAACCTAAGTTCAAAATAGGAAAGATATATCCAAGATTAGGAACCTAGTATAGATTGATCAAGCTTCGTGATAGAGGATTTGATTATCTTGATGAGAGTCTTGACAAGGATGTTGATTTTTGCACTTAGGATGTTTGAATCAATAGTTTGCTGAATGTTGATGTTTATAGAACCTTTTGGAAATAACCTATAGGATTAGCAACCTAGTTGTTTTGAGCTATCTTTGAAAATACGTGATGTTTTAGAGACAAACCTACTTCAAGGATTATTTTGATATTTTGATGTTTTGATACTTTGATTTTGAATTGGTGCTTCAAGTGTTGGAATGCTTTTTGTTTTATCCTTTTTTATCACACTTTTCAGAAATTTGTTGATTTTCGATCACTTGTAGATGACAATATTCTTCAATTTTTGACCATTTGGAACATGTTACAGACATAGAAGACACAATTTTTAATAAATAAAATGCACAGGCAAGTACAAATCCCTATGGCAGGCTGAGACAATAGTTGTTGAATCTCACATGGAGTTTCCTCCGAGGCTACGCTATTCAAAGCGGATATTTAGATGCTTGACCCCACTGGCTCCACCCTCGGCACTCACTTCTTCGGGGCAGCCAAGCACCAGTTTCCATGAAATCTCCTCATGGAAAACTTCATATCTCTACTAGGAACCATATGTGTGTGAGCCGCTTCAGAGGTCCGACCTCTTGTGCCAACAACTAGAAGGTTTTTGGCAACTAGTACAAATAGTTTTTAGTAAAGGCTTCTGGTCATGTGGCTATACATGCGACACTTTCAGCTCTGTAAATATAGAAGGTTCCCAGCCTATAGAGGTTACGCTCCATAGGGTTTATGGGGAAACATAGTGTCGGTATGAACTTATCAGCACATGTTGTTTGAACTTTCGTTACAAACATGATTTATTTAGAGTGGATTGGAAGGACTTGGTATTAGCCCGTTTCCACTTTAGGTCATTCCCCTCTCACTAGCCCCCTCAAGGCAGCTCGGGAAGGCAGACCCTCTAAAGGATTAATTGCTTGAAAGTAAAGAAAGTGTAAAAGAGTGGGTTTGGATTTTTGATCACCCAGTTAAGGGGAGAGCATATACCTACCACTTTTGAGACACAGAATACAAGCGTTCTTTTTAACCTTTTTAAAACAATTTGTTGGCTAAGTCCTATTTGGAGATGTTGCTCCAACAAACATGGTGTTTATTTTAGCCCCACATAGCAAATGATTTTCTAAACTAGGAATTTGAAATCCTGGTCAACAAAATGAAAATCGTTGCAAAAAGTAACTTGCTTTGTAAGAATGGACAAGTTGATTGTTCTTTTTAACTTGCAAAATATAAGATTGATTGTGCTTTTTACCTTTGCAAGAAAATAAAAGATTGTTGTCCTTTTTAGAGCCCAAGATTTGAAGTGTGAATGTCCTAACTTTGTAAGAAAGTAAATGTTTGATTTGTTGTTCTTTTTACCTTGCAAATGTGATTATTTTTAGAGCCCAAAAACAAGTGAGATACTTTTTAGAACACCAAGTTTGAAAATGAAATTCTTTTTAACCAACTTTGAAAAAACTAGGAAATAAATCACTAAATCCTAAATTGTCTTCTCCAAACTTGCAAGAAACTGTTAGAAACCTGCAAAATAGTAAAAAGTTAGTGAAAAACCTTAGGTGGGCTTCCACAAGCCTAATTTCAAATCAGTTACAAACTTTTTGTCAAATGCGCTATCCTACGATTCAAAAGCGCTAACCTGCATAACACACACGCTAACCTTCATTACAAAAGTGCTAACCTGCGTTACAAAAGTGCTAATCTTTAGACAAAAGCGCTAACTTGCATGACATATGTGCTAACCTATTGTGCAAAAGCGCTGATTTTCTGACAAAAATGCTAACCTGCATGACATATGCGCTAACCTATTATGCAAAAGCGCTGATTTTCTGACAAAAGTGCTAACCTATATGACATATGCGCTAACCTATTGTGCAAAAGCGCTAACCTACAATGCAAAAGCGCTATCAAAATTGGCATATGCATGAATCTGCATTACAAATATGTTTATTTTATTTTATTTTTTATTTTTTTTGAGATTTTTAAAGGTATATGTGAGGTCTGGCCCCACGGTGGGCGCCAAAATGTGTGAGCTTGATTTCATCCTTAGAATGTTACCTATAATAAGTTAGTTTCACAAAATACAATGGAAATGCATACAGGAAATCCAAAATCCACCAATGAAACTGCATGAAATAAATATTAAAATAAAACACTATTTTACCTTCATGACTTATGTCTCATTGTGTCCTAACTCCACTGTTCCTGGTTGTAGATGGTGTGCTCTCAGACAATGCACTACTGGCTTCCAAGATGGCATATGAAGAATGGACTGATAACTTATAGTTAACTAATAGTATGATATGCAAAGCTACATGATTATGCTAAATGATACTATATGATAATATTGCTAAAATGATATTTGCTAATTGCTTCAAAAACTCACGGATGCATAAGATTGATTGGAAACTCTTTTTGAAGACTAACTTGATTTTCTTGAAGATTAACTCTCTCAACTGAAGCTCTTGATTTTATAGACCTTGAGAGAATTAGATGATGTGGCTCAGATCAACGGTCTTGATCAGATTTGCAGATTTGAATGGCTATGAGCAAAGTGAAGGTTGAGAGAAAGGGGGAAGGAGAAGACAAGTGTCACTCATCTCTCCTTGACTGGGTTGCTGACTAAGGGAATCTAGGGATGGTTGGAGGAAATTTAGGCATGGTAGGACAAGTGGACTCAAGTCCTTCCCAAGATGTAGGGGGGTGTTGGAGAGAATATAGGAAATGGTTATGAAATATGTGTACGTACACAATTTCATTAATTTTGGAGGTTGAGGATAAAGCATGAATTAATATTTAAGGAATATTGATTTCCTTAGCCACATGTTGGATGAGTTGGCAAAGGGAAGATGAAGTGGAGATGGAGGGTGAGTTGGCAAAGAGATATTAAATAATTTAAGAATTATTTAATATTTGAGACTATAGGATAGGAGAATAACTATTAAATATTAGATATTTAATTGATTGGAGAAGATAATTAAATATCTAGATATTTAATTAACTTGGTTAGAGGAATAATTAAATATTAGATATTTAATTGATTGGAGAAGATAATTAAATATTTAGATATTTAATTAACTTGGTTAGAGGAATATTTAAATATTAATTGGAGAAGATAATTAAATATTTAGATATTTAATTAACTTGGTTAGAGGAATAATTAAATATTAGATATTTAATTAATTAAAGGAATAAGATAATTAAATATTAGATATTTAATTAATTTGGAAGAATAGGATAATGAATTAATTAATAAAATATTAATTAATAGAAAGATATGAAAATGAATTAAATAAATTAATCTTTTCGAATTAACTATTTAATAGAAGAATAATTATTAAAAAAATATAAAATATTTATTTAATTGCTCATAGCCAATTTTTAGGTGTATACATAATATGTTTGTTATACTTTTTGAACCTTTTAGGTTTGCTAATATCATCATATTTTCTTCTCTTGCTCTCTTACCCTGATGATGGATCATGACCTGTTTGATCTGAAACGTTGGAGGCATACAAATCTACACAACTGAATCCAGAGGTATAACAAACATATTTTCTAATTATCAACTCACCTTCACCCCAAATCACATACCTCCTATTGACCCAACCTATAATCTTCCTTTGTACATCAAAGCATTCATTGCAACATAAAAGTAAAAATGTTACTTATATACAATGGATTAGGCTATAATATTTATACTTTAATGTTAATCAAACATATTGGTTACTCTTAAATTAGTATTAGACCTAGACATCATTATCATCAGTACATATGATAATACAAACATGGAACTATGAGGCACCATATGTCTTCCTATCATAGTTGGGCATAACATAATAAAATTTGTTACATGTCATTGATCTTGATCTCCCATACAATATCCTTCTTGGTCAACTATATATTCATGGCATGTAAACCATCCCATCCACCTTCCACCAATGCACCAAATTTCCATATTCATGTACAAAAGTAATTGTCCTCGATGATCCTCAATCTTTCTAGTGTGCCTATACAATGGATATATGCACAACATCAATTTTGACAAAGTATTCATTCAAATGACCTCCCATCCACATATAAAATCCCACCCTTAAATCTTATTTCAATATTATTGACAAAGGTTGTAGAGATTAAAAAATCCAAGATGCCTTCTACATGGGTAAAATTATCCTTTTGCCTAGAAGTTGAGGCAAGCCTAATATGAATAAGAAGAAAGACCATGTATCCCACTGATTTGGGGCTTCTTCTTTTATAGAAAATATAGTATATTACAAATGTAAAAATTAAAATACCCAATGACTCCTGGATATGTTGATGGTTTAACAACTTATTTTCAAAATTAACGAGTGTGATATAGAAAACAAGGTGTGTCAATCATTAACTACAAAGGAAAAGGATCATGCCTTCATCAATAAGGAATCAAATAACCTATACATATTGTGTAAATCAATGATTTTTTGGCATTAGATTCATAACCCTTGGTGACCAATATGAGGATGTTAGTTACATTT
Organism: Cryptomeria japonica; assembly: GCF_030272615.1. Classification (NCBI taxonomy): domain Eukaryota; kingdom Viridiplantae; phylum Streptophyta; class Pinopsida; order Cupressales; family Cupressaceae; genus Cryptomeria; species Cryptomeria japonica. The sequence continues at coordinate 466,903,154 of NC_081412.1, read as the reverse complement.
CCATGGTCTTTGAGGAAGCTTCTTTTGACATTGAGACAATGTTCCTCCCATAGTTTCTACTAAAATCTTATCACTGCCAATTTTCTAAATGATATTGTTTTCCTCACCATTACCCTTGACCTCAAGTACTTTGAACTTATTGACTAGGACCAAAAATATCATATACTAATGGATTCATTTCAAAATGATGAAGCTATCATAGAATTCATGGAGCTTTGAGATGGCATACCACTAGGAGATTATAAATAGGGGTTTGACTTCAACCTACACATAGTAGCATATTTTGGGGAGAACAATGAGTTACCTTGTCAAAATATTAAAAACAAATTAAAATTCCCTAGTGAAAACCTTCCTAAGATGCTATTGGAGCAAAAAAAAAAGAAGTCAAATAAATAGACAATCTATTTGTGAAGACTTTTTTGAAATATTGATGTATGAGAAACTCAATCTTCCCTCTATGTCAACACAATTACAATATGACTCTAAATTCTTCACTAGAGATAGCATTGATGTGCACATTGGTACAAAAGAATATCCAAAAACTATTAATCTTGGGGCTACTCTCAATCCCACTAAACAAGTCAACAAAGAGTGCCCAGCTAAAGATGACGAGCTCATCCCTTGGAAAATGTCAGTTGATTTGTTAAAGGATTATCTCATGTGCATCAAATTTGAACATGTCCCTCATGTAAAAAATAAATCTACGGATACTAGGGATACCATTAGTTCCCTATTGAAGATAAAAGGGCTACTTGACAGTGTCATTTTTCATTGAATAGCTACTAATTTTAACTTATGACACCTTAGAATATAAAATGGTGTGTGAGATTGTCCATTCCAATTCTCCTTGGAATCCATCCATTCATGACAACACTATCTCTCCTCTTTCACACAATGAATTGAAATCCTTCATTCATTTTGCATCCCACTTGACCCTTCTCGGTGGCACCCAATATCATAAGGGTTATGAATTTTCTTCTTTAATATGTTCAAAGGAAATTAATTCAACGATCAAGGAAGTTCATGATAGAACCTACAAAGCACATACTAGGTGCATGGTACTTAACTGTCATCATCATAAAATTTAGGCTTAATGATTTTTTTAGTGACAAATATTTGTCAATTGGAAAATAGTTCATACCGACTAATTTGACTTTGGTGAATATGATGGCAACTAGAGGGGCCTAAATCACCTAGACAATCAATTTATTTATGAGTTGTCTATAGATAATGTTTTCACCACCATAAACCATGCATTTATAATGGGGAATCATAGAGTTTTAGAGACATGTTTAAATATATTAACATACTTACCAATAACATTTAAATTCCACCTTTTATCAGGGCCAATTCATCAATATCATTATAACATCATCCTAACCAAATCACCTTGAAAATCACAAGATATATTTTGGATCACGGTTTGAATTGGTCAACAATCATATGGACTATTTTATTATATTGTCAGATTCTCCAAATTTTTACTCTACCGTTTTTCAATCATGTAGGATTCACCAAATGTGAATTCTTGATTCGCTTAAATTTTTATTTGAATATAGTAAAACAACAATAAAGAATTTTTAGATTTAGCTAAGTAAAAAAAATATGTAGGATTAGAGATTAGATTAGTGTTACAAAATGAAATGAGATAAAGAAGCGTGTCTAATTTGGTAGTTTTGGAGGTTGAAGAAGTTTAAGAGTTAACTTAGGAGGTCTCAAATTGTTAAAACACATTCCCCTATCTTGAGGGGTTCAATCTTATCCCCTAGACACGCTAATGTGCAACACTTAGATGGCCATATCTTCTACAAGATGTTGCATCGAATGTCTAATACAATTTAGTGGGAAACTAGTGTCATGGAATTGTTTCTTAGATCTACCTCAATAAAATCCCATGTGTGATTCAACAATTTGGTTGTAGAAGATTCTAGTGTGTAAGAGAATAGCTGCAAAGGTGGAAAAGTGATGTATGCAACAAAGGGTTGAACTCTAACAAAGTTGTTGTTGGTCGTAAATGTTCATAACAACGTGCTAGCATGTGTGGCTTATACCACAATCTTGTCTTGAGGGATGTGGTCCTATCTCTTAGATGCACTAATGTCTTGAAATTTATTCAACCATGATGTCTACAAGTTATTGCATCAAACACATGATTTACTTTACTTGGAGATTGATGCCTTAAGAATTTTTTGGGAATTTGCCTCAATAAGATATTGACATAGTTGTTTTGACAATTACTTGTAAAATCTTAGTGTGTGTAAAAGAATAGGTGCAAGTGTGGGGAAGTGATTTGTGTAACATAGGGTGAAACTTTAAGAGTTATTGCAAAACCTTAATATTTCTTGAGAGCTTGTTAGACTGTGTGAGGCAAATTGTGCAAGTGTTCCTTTTTATGTTCTAAAAAATGCTTTATTTTTCTTCAAAATATATTTTTATTAAACATGTAAGAGATTTCTAGTTGTTGGGAAAATTAGGGTTGATATTGAGTGAAAAGAGTGAGTATTTAAACAAGATAAGTAAAATTCAAACATGAGAGACATGCCATATGCACTTCTATCTAGAGGAAAGGAGTGCATGTGCTAGTATCTTTGATGAGTGAATGATTAGAAATAAGACACATCTCGATGTAGAAATGCAATAGATCCGACAAATAATAATATAAATTGAAAAATTAATTATAGATAAAAACTTTTAAAATAATAGTTAATCCAACTCTTTAAAAAAAATAAAAAATTAAATGCCTACATTTATCAACAAGATTAAAAACAAATGAAAAAAAGTATATATAACAACACTGTTTTGAAACCAGAATAGACTTGTCCAACACAATACGTTAGATGAATTATGCACAGATAATACTTAACAATAGATGTGCCCTACAGAAACCGCTTACATTACAATTCCGCTCTCTTCCTGTCATTCTGAAAAACTACTGGTATTCAGTTCCCGGTATACAACGCCGTTAGAATGGGAATCCAAGTGTAACTGAGGGTAGCCGGTGGTTTTGTCTCATCCAACTCACTCCTTTTAATCTTCCTCAAATTTCTCAAATTTTCTATCGAAATACAGAGATCTCTTATCAAACTTTTCATCTGAGAAATTGTTATTCAAGCTTTTCATTTGAGAAAAGGAAGAAAGGAAAAATGAGTTCAAAGGATTTTATTAGGGTTTTGAGAGAAGAGGGTTTGAAGCTGAAGCTCTCGTCTCTATCGTTCGCGGTTCCATCTTCTGCTGCAGCGCTTGGTTTTTTCTCCTCACACAAATCTCAATCTGAAGAAGCTGCCGATCTCCATAGCCAAAGAAGAAAGCAGTCTGAGGAGGCACTGCGACAAGTCATGTATCTCAGCTGTTGGGGTCCCAATTAATTACTTGCTTTCATAATTTCTCTGTAACATGAGAAATGAGCGGGGGTTGCGAAAGCTTTGCAGAGGATTTCCATACCTCCAGCTCTGCAGCGGATTTATTTGTAAAATAACGAATTGATTTATTTTTGGGGGAGACGAGAAAAAATTACAAAAGGTTGTAAGAAACTTACAATTTTCTTCATACTTTGTTCCAAATGTTCATAAATCCACAATCTTATCTGTGTTCCATATTCCATTTCTAAATGCTTTGTGTGCTTTGTTTGTGCTCCTACACTTCGCATACATTTCTACTAAGGTATTTGGGAGTGTAGCATATGATAAAAACTCTACAATCCTTTATGCTTTAATGGATATCTATGCTCTGTTCTAAAGTTAGCATCTTAGCACAGGGAGTAAATTGTTTTCACTTAAACATCATTTGCTTCCACGATTAGCATGTAATCAGTGATATAGGGTTATAGTAATGTCGATGTGGAGGGTTTGTATAGAACTATGGGGGTTAAAAAAAAAAACAAGAGGGAAAAATGAGCGTTATAAAGATGTATGTATTATAATGTCTCTATGTTATGTGGACATAAAATTGAAAAAAAAAGTGATAGTTGAAAGTCAAATCTTATTTTATTTAATATTTGGGAGAGAGTTTGGTCACATTTTAGTTGAATTGATGTCATCTTATCCTCTTCAATAATGCTTAAAACACAACAAAATATATTATTACAAATTAAAAAAATGTTAAAAATATATTTAATACAACAAATACATATACTAGATTCTTACAATATCATTGTAATCTTACATAAACACATGAACAAGTCACAGAAGAAATGAAATTTGATTGTGATAATAATGTTAATGAAGTGGAATTGAGAGAAAAAACCCCTTTTAAAGTTCCTACCCAATTCCTTTGCATCTTCTTAAAACACAACAAAAAATATTATGACAAATTTAAAAATGTTAAAAATATATTTAATATAACAAACACATATATTAGATTGTTGCAATATCATTGGAATCTTATATTGATTTCATCACAAGCCAAATAAACACATGGACAAGCCATAGAAGAAATGAAGTTTGATTGCGATAATAATGCTAATGAAGTAGCATTGAGAGATGATGATTCAATACTATCTCCACATCTAAAGGAAGAAGATTTTCTTGATATTGATTTGCATAGTAATTTTTTCTCGAAATTGCATAGTATATAGAACTCTCAAATTTGCATACTAATAAGATTTGATAACAACTCACCTCAATGATTCCACATGGACCGTGAAAATAGGTTCGATTCCTTAACTATTCTACATGCAATAAGTTATTCAAGATGTAAATAATGGTCTTCTTATACATTTCAAAGCCTTATTTATACAAATCAAGATTTAATGTAGGCAACACGGATTTGTAATGGTTAACCTTTATAACTATTTCTAGAGCTAAGATTTTCTTGATATTGAGTTGCATAGTAATTTTTTCCTCAAATTTGCATAATATATAGTACTACCAAATTTCCATGCTAAGAAGATTTGATAACAACTCACCTCAATGATTCCACATGGACCATGAAAATAGGTTCCATTGTTTAACTATTCTAGATGTAGGAAGCTAGTCAAGATGTAAATACTAGTCAATCTTATACATTTCAAAGCCTTATTTTATACAAAGCCAAAGTTAATGTAGGCAACAAGGATTTGCAATGGTCAACCTTCATAACTATTTCTAGAGTTAAACCACTAGATGGTTCAAGCATATCATAACCATTCTCCATTTAACATTTTGCCAAGATGAAATATAATGTTTGTATTTATTAAAGAAAGAAGGAAATGTAAATTGGCATCAAGATTTGACAATCCTTTTTCTTGCTAATTGTTTACATTCACCAATAAATTATGAAGCGTTTAAGCATAAAAATTATAGTAACCACACATTTATATTAATATATTGCTCGGTGTTGTAGTGTGTATTACAACATATTTTTTTAAGAGATTATGTTGACTAAGTATCAACATGACACATTAGAAATATGTGTCCATAAATGTTATTATGAACGCCTAGATTTTGCCACCCTAATTTTGTAACAATCTATTTGCATTCTATCATCATCATCATATCAACTATTCATCTTGTCGAATTGTTAATTTGATCACACTAATTCTTAATTCACTATGTTGGTTAATATATTATATTATGTTACTTTAATTTTATTTAATCCCACTAGCATTCCCTCCACAATTAATGAATTTCTTTATCATTATTAACTAACTCATTAAATTTCTAATAAATCCACATATATTTGATTAAGATAAATAAATAATTCTAATTATCATCACCCACATTACACTTCATGTCAAGATAGTTAACTAATCAAACAAACAAGTTAAGTTTTAATCAAATTAGTTGACTTAACATAATCGATTAGTTCAACAATCACTCATGTTAAATAATCAATAAAGTTAGTTGACTAATCAATCAATTTTGAGTTAATTGGTCAATCAAATTAGTTGACTAGCCAATTAAGGTAGTTAACAAATTAATCAAATTAGTTAACCCTAAATTAAATATATAGTTCAAATTTTATCAAATAAATTTTGACCTTTCATTTATTTATCAAAAAATTATAAAATCTAGAAAATCTATTTTTCTTCTTCAACCCATATTCTAATATATTAAATTGTTTCTTACAAAGGGAAAATGCGTTACTTGAGAACCAACATAATACATTAGCATTCAGATGAATCAGAAGTTGTAAAACAAATGATATACCCTTTTTATAAAGATTACAATTAGAAATGAAATCAACTATCAATACAAACACCCAGCTATAACAAAATGATGAAAATATTTATCTTTGTACAAATAACTACAACTTATGACTTTCAAAAATAGAATACATAAACACCAAAGATAAATTTGTAACTTATCGAAAGCCTCATCTTTGGACATCAATGTGTAGCATGGACGTCCTCACAACATGACATCCAATACAGATACACAATAAACGTTTCATAATGTCTCAAAACTTGTGTTTTCATAGAAGCAAAAAATATCATGGGCCCATTATGTGCAAGACACATAAAAATAACAAATAAATTTACTACAATAGCTTATACAAACTAATGAAATAACATAAATGTGAGAAAAATGTAACCAATGATTTCCTATTGTATTTGACTTGAAGTGACTTTTACATAGATAAGAAAAAGGAATTTTTTGGGTGGTTGTTTAGAGGCTTGCCTCAATTAAACCCCATCTTGGTGTTTCCAACTCCATGGATAGCTAGAATAGATTTTTGATAAAAAGATATGATAAGGATAAAGATGGATTTAACAAAATATAATATTAAAGATCAAAAGATATATATAAATGTAATATGATAATACTAGTGATATCAATATGCTAGCATTAGACAATCACCCATAATGAGAAGGAATTAATAGATTAAAAATGATTCACCTATAAACTGTAGATGACCTCCAAAGTGTATTCAAAAGATGTAGCAGAGTTGTCTTTCACAATCCCACTAAGTAATAATCACATGCAAGAGCTAATAAGATGCAATATTTTTAAAATATTCAAAGCTTCAAAAGAGTTTTCAAAACCAGAGCATATGCATGCATGAGATAGAGAGAGTTTGTCCCATGGTAAAAGTTTTCTTTTTCATAAATAGGTCACAAATTTTCTTGCAAGGCACAATTATCAACCCATAACATTATATTGGTAGATTTTTGGGAACATGTTGCTTCAATGGTTGTTTGTACCATGAATTTTCATAGGATGCTAACTCATTGCATAGATGTATTTATCCATATTGCTACCATCCAAGACAATTGAACCCAAAAACTCAAAATTAGAGTTTTTTTTCTAGCATAAGGATATTTCGATATCAACATGTTACAATTAAAATAATTATGAATTTTGAGATAAAATAGGGGTGTTGTGTAGTGTGAAATTGCAAAGGTGTGCAATTTTTGACATTATACATATATGGAGAAAATATACAAGAAATCATCAACACACTACAAAAAATATCCTGGACATTGGTTTGAGAGACCACAATTCATAGCATGATCAAACTTTCTCGTCAGAGAAGAAAGTGATCTATCTAAGGTTTACAATCTTTTTGAAAGAATCAAAGTTAAATGTTTATTTATTTCATTTATTTTCTATTTTTTTTTCTTCCATTCTAACATGTCTAATAGGATGATCCTCAATCTAAAAAAATTTATAGTATTCATGAGGATTATGTATTTGATGATTGAATTCCTTTATTATGGTTATTTTAACAAATTTGTTTTTTAAGATTGTTTTAAGTTGTAGGTCTACTAGGAGAAAGCTATCCCAAGATACCACCTAATACCAAAAGCTTGTCCTATCAACTATAAAGGCCCTTGAAGTGAACTTGAAGACTATGAAGGAATATGATGTTGTTCATAATAGGTGGGATCAAGAGAACAACTAATCTCACCTACACAATTTTTGGCTAATGTTATAATTGATTTCATCATTAAATTTTGAGAAAAAAATTAAATTTCTTAAAATTTAAAATTATTAACTTTGGATTAGTAGGGCTTAGAAATTTAGAATTTTTTGTAAAATATGAAAGCAGTCACTTCGTTTGACATTAATGAATTTTATTTGAATGAATTGTTACAAATCTGGATAATACTATAATTATTTTTTATGGAATCTTCTCTACTTGAAAATTATTATTGCACTAGTTTATTCTAGCAAGATCCTCACTGCAATATTGGATGCGATATATATTTTTTGTGTACATCTTTGCTAGTTGATTTTTTACACTCTCTTCTTCATAGAAAATGACATCTATTTTTAGAAATTAAAAATCGAGAAGATAAATTATATTGTTTCCAAAGGACACAAATTAGTGAAACTCAAAGAGATTTTTCTTAATAAGTGAGATCTAGGTCTTGGTAAGTTATAATATAGATTTTGGATTATTTGGATTTTTGTTGTGTAAATTAATACAAAATTGTTTTAGTACACCATGGTAGGGGCTTCAATAAGCAGAAAGAGAAGGAACCTTCTCGCACCTAGAAAATCATTAGATAGGGATGATCAAGAAACTGCAAAGAGGGTTTCCATATATATGGAATCCCTTAAGGAGGAAATTTTAGCATTAAGGGAGGAGATGTGACTCACTTTAAGAATAAAGATATATAAGAATTAGTGAAAATATTAATTCTCTTGAGAGTTATATGGATCCTAAGTTGGTGGATTGACATCATAAGATTTGGGAAGAAGATGTGTCTTTTAAGTGATGTGACATTTTTAGGTTAAAATTAAATCTAAAGATAGATTATTACCTAAATAATTGTATCACAAATAACTTCACACCAAGTATGGATATGCAAAAATTAAATGGCAATAATCCCACCAATTTCTTTACCAAATTGAATAGTTATTTGATCTTCATCACCTTCCATGTCAATATAAGGTTATAGTTGCATCTTTATACTTCAATCCAAACTAATTCACTTGGTATCATTAGTCATTTGAAGAGAAAAAAGGAGGTATGTGTTGTCAAATGGTATATTTTCCAAGAGGAATTCATTACACATTATGACAACAACCTTATAGATAAATAATTTAGTCATATTATTAAACTGAAGCAAATATCCATAGTCAAGGATTATACTCATCAATTACAAACACTATCCTTAAGAGTGGAGCATATTACAAAGGAAAATATGAAGGAGCTATATTTAGTGGGTCTAAAGGACCACATAAATATGATGCATGCATGTTCAATCCAATTTTTATTTTCCAACTCAATGATTTTAATGAGACAATTAGATGAAAAGGTTTTGGCTAACAAAAGGGAGTAATTTCCTTGTAACAAAGATTGGAGAACCCTTGCATCATCATTCCTTCAACTTATGAAATTGATGAGTTGACAAATCAAAGAAGAAAATGTTCAAAGGGTTATGTTTTAACTAGATAGAAAATATAGTAAAGGACATAAGCATGTTTGAAAGAAATTGTTCAACTTCAAGGGTACTTATGATGAATAAGTTGTAGTAATAGTTGTGAAAGAGTCAAAAGATGTCCAGCCATATCTTGTCATGCACTATCAAATATGAACATCCTACAAACCATCAAGGTATCAATTGAGTTTCCTTAAACAATAGAAGGTAATAGTATCAATTTATTAGGGGAGTGCTCATAACTTCATTGACACTAAGTTGACAACATAATTGAACTACTTCATATACTCAATCTAATAAATTTATGAACTATGATTACAAATGAAGGTACAATTATTTGTTCAAAGAAATGACTAGTATGAAACTCATTGTAGTAGACTACATGTTTGATTATATTATGTTTACCATCTCTATGGCTAGAGAAGACATGAGTCCAATGGCTCACTAGACCTTACGAATGATTGAAACAAATTTATAAGAGTTGTTCATGCATTTTTTCGTAGAAAGTAAATTATTTGAACTAAGGGGGTTTTATTTAAATTATTGATATGGTAAGCTTGAATTGAATGCAAAATATTTTTAACAAGGAGTAGATAAGGGTGTGTCTTAATTATTGTCATTGGAAGTGCAACAATCAAAGATTCACACATTGCCAAATCTATAATATATTTTATGGGACAAGACAAAAGAATTACCTCCTAAAAGAGATCTTGATATGGAGTTCAGTTAATGCTAAGGTACCCTCTACCATCCTTCACCTCTTCTTTGAAGGTAATCCAAAAGGTTAGAGCAATGGAAGAAAAAATTTATCACCAACAAGAAGTGAATATTTAGTCTTGAGAAGAATAAGGCAAAGGCATATAACAAGATGAAGTGACAAATTGATTAGCATAAAATTTTAATATAGAAAATGATTCTAAGCTAGATGCAAAGAGAAGACCCATCTTGAAGCTCGATTCAATTTCCAAACATGCACAAATAAGTTGAGGAGTAGGATGAACACACACAGTACCTCATTATATGGAAGGATTTTCTTGTTGTGCATGCCACATGGGAAAATAAAGTTTTTGCATGCAAAAGCGTCCATAATTAAACAACATTGAGGAAGATGCTTGTGTGAAGGGAGGAATGCTAATCCCTTGATCCTATAGTGTGCATAGGGATATGTATAAGCATCTTGTGGTTGCATAACCCTTAATTAACTTACATGATCATATATATAATCTTATATAGGTAGTTAAGTTAATCTAGGTAGCATCCATAGCATAAGTATGGTAAATAAAATGTAGTGGCTATTATATTAGCAGCATATGTATTGTAAATTATTTCATAGGCTTTTTGAGGTTTTCTCCTTGAAGTAGTTTATTATTCTCAAAGTTTTATCAAGTGTTTGCAACACATTCCTGATTACATTCTTATCTAATGCAATTATTTCTTTATATAGGAAGATTAGTTTATTGTCGTATGTTTTTGTGTTATAGTTTGGATCATATAAACATCTAAGTTACTGAAAGAGCAAAAAAGAATGTTGTCATGGGATTGTTTATTGGATCTATCTCAATATGGTCTCGTGATTTATTTACCTCTAAGTTACTCAAAAAGAAAAAAAATTGGTGTCATGGGATTTTTTCTTGGATTTACCTCAATGAGATCTTGTGTTTTATTTAGCAATTCGATTATAGAGGATTTTAGTGTGTAAGAGAATAGGTGCTAGGGTGGAAAAGTGATGTGTACAACAATAGGTAGAACTCTAATGGAGTTTTTGTTGGTCCTAAATGTTCATAACAACATGCTAGTATGTGTAGTCTCCATGATATTGTCTTGAATGGCATGGTCCTATCTCTTGGATACACTAATGACTTGCACTTAGATGAGCATGTCCTCTACAAGGTGTTGTGCATCAAACCCACAACCTACTTTAGTAGGAAATTGATGCCCTAGCATTATTTTTGGAATTCGCCTCAATAAGATCTTGGCATAGTTATTTTAACAATTAGATGTAAAAGCTTGGCATGTGTGAGAGAATAGGTACACGTGAGGAAAGTGATGTGTGTAACATAGGGTGGAGCATTAACAGAGTTATTACAATACCTATATATTTGTGAGGGCTTACTAGAGTGTGTGAGGCAAGTTGTGCAAGTGCTCCTCCTTATGTGTTAAAAGATGCTTTACTTTTATTAAACATGTAAGACATTTCTAGTTGTTGAGAAAATTAGGGTTGATGTTAAGTGAAAGAGTGAGCATTTAGACATGAAAAGTAAAATTTGAACATGAGGGAATTGTCATGTGCACTCTTATCTAGGGGACATTAGCCCACGTGCTAGTGCCTTTGATGAGTATATGATTAAAAATAAGGCATGTCTCAATCTAGGGAAAAGGAGTGCATATGCTAGTGGCTTTGACAAGTGGATGATTAGAAATAAGAAATGTCTCGATCAAGAGGAAGAGATTGCATGTGCTAGTGCTTTTGATAGGTGAATGATTAGAAATAAGACATGTCTCTACCTAAGAAAAAGGAGTGCATGTACTAGTGCTTTTGACGTGTGGATGATTGAAAATAAGATATGTCTTGATGTAGAAATGAAATAGCCCCAAGAATAATAAAAAATATGAAATAGAAAGTAAATTTTCTTTCAACAACAACTCTCTCATCCTAATCATAGATTATGTAGTGTGATTCAAAATATTGATGCAAATAAATCTTACAAAACATAATCTAAAAACAAACCACATCTAAACATTCAAATAATCTTATACCTAAAAAATATATAAAATCAAATAGACACCTACATTTATCAACAAGGTTGAAAACAAATGAGGAAAAGCGTGGTCATTTCTACCGGACAAATATATTACAACCCCAAACCAAATACCTTAGATGAGTTGTGCACATAGAATACCAAAAACACGATATGCTGTTCAGCCCTCCAAGCCCTACGGAAAACCGCTTACGTTACAATTCCGCTGGCTTCCTGTCATGTTGGAAAACCACTGGAATTCAATTTCTGGTATAGAACACCGTTTCAAAGGGAATCCAAGTAGAACTAAGGGTAGCCGGTGGTTTTGTCGCACACAACTCACTCTTTTTAATCTTCCTCAAATCCTCAGTTTTACTATCCAAACACAGATACCTATCATCTCTTAGCCAAGCATTTGATCTGAGAAACTGCTACTTAAGTTTTTCATCTGTGAAAGGAAGAAAGGGAAAATGAGTTCAAAGGATTTTATCAGGGTTTTGAGGGAAGAGGGTTTGAAGCTGAAGCTCTCGTCTTTATCATTTGGTGTTCCATCTTCTGCTGTAGCACTTGGATTCTTCTCCTCACGCAAACCTCAATTTGAAGAAGCCGCCGATCTCCATTCCCAAAAAAGAAGGCAGTCGGAGGAGTCACTGCGACAAGTAATGTATCTCAGCTGTTGGGGTCCCAATTAATTTTTTGCTTTGTTATTTCTCTGTAACCTGAGAATTGAAGAGAGGTCACGAAAGCCTTCCACACGATGCTGAGAAATAGGATTTCCATGCCTCGAAATCGCGACAGATTTAACTGTAAAATAGTTTATTGATTTATTTTCGGGGGGCACAAGAAAAAAGTACAAATTGTTGGAAGGTTTTCTTCTGGATCATGGCCCAGAAGCCCAGCAATGGAGGGGATTTTTCTGTGTTTTAACTTTAAATTGTTGATACCTGCCAAATCTCAGAGAGGAAATGGAGTCTCAGAGGAGGAATCCTCCTTTGCTGGTGCCCAATTGTATTTTGCTTTGTAATGTAAAGAGTATATTCAGTTCTATAAAAGAATATATTACTACTTCATTTTGATGATGGATCAGGGAGTGTGATGGAAAACATTATAGATCAATTCTCATGGATTGTGGAAACTTGATGTCTACTAAATAAAATTATATCAAACTGAATGGATGAATAAATATTTTTAATAACGTTCATGGGGTCAAAGATGTATTTGACTTGCAGCATATAATTTTTTGGTTCCCACCATTAGTTCTCACCCATTTTAACTGTGGTAATGGTGTAAATTGTTTATCAATGTCATTTTTTGTTCTGTTTTGAGTTAATTTTGATTAGAGTGTATTTTATGTAATAATATCTTTGAAGATTCACTATTTTAAATATGCATGTGTAGATGTAGTTTAGGTCTTAAACTTTTAAAATTAAGAATTCAAATTTACACTAAGTTCACTTCTTCATTAGCTATTGTGAGCCAACCTCATACACTTTTATTGATTTATGTGATATTATTATATTTAAAGATATTCATTCATTCATTTAAAGTTACCAATGACATCCTAAGAATTTAGCCATAAAGAAGCAATTACATGAAATTTAGAGCATTATAACATTATTAGAGAATTAAATTAGCATATATCATCTTAGGTTGATTGCGTGTTTGCTTGTTGTTTTCAATTAAGGTGAAAATTGTATAGTCATGAGCTTTCCACTAATGTTTTGGGTCCGTTTTGCCTAGAGTGTCCTTAATGTAATGAGTAAAAAAGGCACATTCTTGTGTAAGTTTGGCTCACGACATCACCCTATCCAAAAAGATTAGATTTGCAAATGTTAACTTAACCTAGATCATTTTGGTAGTTGCACATCTAAATCTTGAACTTCTAAAAAACAAATTCAAATTAAATACTACCATTTCCGTCCCACTAACCATTGTGAGCTATCCTAGTGCATGTTTCACTCATTCATTTGAAATAATTGATGAATCATTCAAGAGCACACTCATAGAACATTCATGATGCATTCATAATATAATTATTATAGCATTACACCAACATGCATCATTCTAAGTCTACGACATGCTCACTTGCCCTCACTCATTGTTCTAAAGCTATTAAATCAATCATCTTAGGGGCTTGACTTAAGAGAAAATGACCCTTATAATTCAATAGATTCCACAAAAAATGTTTCTAAACATTGTCAATCCTTACTATGGTTTAGACATTGAAAGACCAAGGTGGATAAATTGAAACCATCAAATTTGTCTAGAGTCAAGCCATTACAATGTCACAAGTCAATTCAGATCCATTAGATAAAAAGGTAAAGGGATTCATAAGATCTACTTGGATTTTTATTTTTTATTTTTTTGAATGGACATAAAGAAGCCACTGCATAAGCTCTTTGAAAGTAGAGAGACTTGTACTAGGCTAAATACTTGGTTAACAAACTTTTCTCTTGAAATAAGCTATACACCTTGAGAATAGATGATGATGGTTCTATGGTTGAGCATTTGAACATATTTAATGTGTTGTAATCCAATCATATGAAAGAGGACCATTGCATGACACTTTTGTGTTCTTTTCTAGTCTCATGGGATTACTTGGTGATGGAAAGAAAGAGCAATTACTTAAAAACCATAATGGATGAGGTAGTGGTTGAGTTAATCTCACAAGACATGGTTGAAATATTATGAATCTATTAAAGAGGCACTAGTTTTTCAGGGAAGACTTAAAGAGAAAAGCAATGAGGACAAAATAAAGAAAAAATCTACAATCAAATCCTATGGGAGATCTAAATCTCCCAAAATTTTCAAGGCAAAGTGTTGGAATTGTGGAAAAATCTCCCAAAAACTTCAAGGCAAAGTGTTGAAACTATGGAAAGAATAGGCACTACTAAAGAGACTACAAAGAGGAGAAGAAAAATAAAATGATTTAGATGATGTGTTTGAAAAATATTCTCAATATGATGTGGATGCCTTTGTCATAGTCTTAACAACTCATGCATTAGAAAGTGTATAGTTGATATACTTTAAAATTTTGTTCCATACGACTTCCCATTGAGGATGGTTTTTAAACTATGAATAATATGATGGTTAGAAGGTATACCTCAATGATGATTCTCATTTGAGAATAGTTGGCCATGGTGGACTAACCAAAGTAGTGGGAGTCTTAAACCACTTTATGGCTAATCCTAAATGAGATTATTGGGATGTAGTTAAGAGGGTCTTCAACTATTTGTGGAGTACCTCCAATCACACTATTTCTACAAGGGATCAACACTCAATGGATATTTGTGGATTCATGGACTTAAATTAGGTAGGAGCAGGAGAAGATACACTGGTGGATACGTGTTCAAGTTATTTGATGGTGCTATTAAGTGGATGAATAATAAATGGTTGTGATCAATTTATCCACTATTGAGGCTGAGTACATGATATCTACTCATTGTTTAAGGAGGCTATCTAACTTAAGAGAGTATATTTAGATGTAGGATTGATTTATGCAACTATATAAGTTTCGTGTGACAATCAAAGTATCATATGTTTGGTAAATAACCTAACCTTTTAGGTGAGGATGAAGTAAATTGATGTCCAAGACCATTTTTCATAACACATGGTAGAGGATGGAAGGGTGGTGCTAGAACAAGTTGACACTTTGCATAATGTCACGAACGCATTGACAAAGCTAGTTAATGGTGGTGTAGGAAGTTTGTAGTCCTCTTGGCCCATAATAAATAGTAGATAATGTTTGTATTTTGTTTACAATATGACTCTAAATTATTCACTAAAGATACCATTGATGTGCATATTGGTACAAAAGAAAATCCAAAAACTATTAATCTTGGGACTACGAGATGCACTAATGTCTTGCACTTAATTCAACCATGTTGGACCTGCAGGTTATTGCATCAAACACACAACTTACTTTATTTGGAAATTGATGCCTTAGGATTATTTTTGGAAATTGTCTCAATAAGATATTGACAGATTGGTTTTGACAATTAGTTGTAGAAGCTTAGTGTGTGTAAGAGAATAGGTGCAAGTGTGTAACATAGGTTGGAACTTTTTAACAGGGTCATAACAAAACATTTATATTTGTGGGAACTTGTTGGAGTGTGTGAGACAAGTTGTGCAAGTGCTCTTTCTTATGTGCTAAAAGATGCTTATTTTTCCTCAAAATATGGTTTTATTAAACATGTAAGACATTTCTAGTTGTTGGGAAAATTAGGGTTGATGTTGAGTGAAAGAGTGATCATTCAAACAAGATAAGTAAAATTTGAACATGAGAAACACTACCATGTGCACTCCTATCTAAGGGAAAAAAGTGCATGTGCTAGTGTCTTTGATGAGTGGATGATTAGAAATAAGACATGTCTCGATGTAGGAACAAAATAGGTCCAAAAATAGATAACAATATAAATTGAAAAATGAATTATGGATTAAAAATTTTAAATAGATGTATATCCAACTCTTCAAAAAAGACGAAATAGACACCTATATTTATCAACTACAAGATTAAAAAACAAAAAGGAAAATGTGTTAATGTTTCCAACCGTAGAAATATATAACCCCAAACCATATACCTTACATGAGTTGTGCATGTGCTTTGCTGCCCTCCGAGCCCTATGGAAAACCGCTTACATTACAATTCCACTGGTTTCTTGTCATGCTGAAAAACTACTACGACCGTTACAAACGGAATCCAAGTGTAACTGAGGGTAGCCAGTGGTTTTGTCGCATCCAACTCACTCCTTTTAATCTCCCTCACATTTCCCAATTTTTCGATCGAAATACAGAGATCATCTCTTATCAAACTTTTCATCTGAGAAATTGTTATTCAATCTTTTCATCTGAGAAAAAAAGAAAGGGAAAATGAGTTCAAAGGATTTTATTAGGGTTTAGAGAGAAGAGGGTTTGAAGCTGAAGCCCTCGTCTTTATCATTTGCTGCTCCATCTTCTGCTGTAGCACTTGAATTCTTCTCCTCCTGCAAAACTCAATCTGAAGAAGCCGCCGATCTCCATTGGCAAAGAAGAAAGCAGTCGGAGGAGCCACTGCGACAAGTCTTGTATCTCAGCTGTTGGGGTCCCAATTAATTACTTGCTTTTATAATTTCTCTGTAACCTGAGAAATGAACAGACGTTGGGAAAGCTTTTGAGAGGATTTCCATGCCTCCAGCTCTGCAGCGGATTTAATTGTAAAATACCGAATTGAATTATTTTTGGGGGAGACAAGAAAAAATTACAAAATGTTGTAAGAAATTTACAACATTCTTCATACTTTGTTCCAAATGTTCATAAATCCATAATTTTATCTGCGTTTCCGGTTCCATTTCTAAATGGTTTGTCTGCTTTGTTTGTACTCCCTCATTTTGCATACATTTCTACCAAGATATTTGGGACTGCAGCATATGATAAAAACTCTACAATCCTTCATGCTTCAATGGATATCTATACTCTGTTCTACAAGTTCGCATTTTGGCACAGGGAGTAAGTCGTTTTGCTTTGTGCCACCGGGCTTTGATGCATTTGTGATGTCATGACATCCTGTGTGCACATTGGTGTGTAATGCAACATGTGAATGTCACTTGCAATACACAAAATATGGTTGTCCAATGTTGGTTCAATTAATGTCTCATGTGAAAGTTTGGGGCATTACTTTTTGGAAATGTTTGAAAATAATATGAAGTGTTTAAAGAAGAAATAGTTGTGGATGGAATTGTTGAAGTATATGAAGGTTTCGCTTTGCCCCAATGATGTCATGATCTTTGGGCTTGAGTACATGAAGTTCAAAAGTCCATTAGAGTTTTACTCTTTTTCAATGGAATTTTTCACTTTGCAATTAAACCATCTACGAGCAAGCGTCAATAGAGAAGTGATACCTTTAAACCAATTATGCATTCACATACAAGGATTGAAACATGAATGAAAGAAAACCTTTGAATCAAGAAGATAATCACGTTCCAAGTTACCCACAAGCTCATGTTATGTTTGCAAACGCGAAAAGAGGGAGAGAGGGATATAAAGAGGGAGTGATAGAGTGGGAAGTGAGAGAGAGGTGTAAGGAGATTGAGATAGAGAGGAAGATATAGATAGATATAGAGATGGAGACGGAGATGGAGATGGAAAAGTAGAGGGATACAAAAAGGAGAGGGAGAGATAAAGAGAGAGAGAGAGAGAAGGGGGGGATATATATAGATGAAAGATATATAAAGAGGGATACATATATATAAAGATAGAGACAAAAATAAGAAGTGATATATAAAGAGAGGTAGAGAGGGAGGTATATATGGGCAGAGAGAGATGGAGAGATAAGGAGATAGAGGAATAGGAGGGAGAGGGGAAAGAGATGAATGGATAGAGAGGGGGAAGCATGTCTAGAGATAGAGGGAGAGATAGAGAGGCATTAGGAGAGATAAAGATAGAGACATGCAAGGAGATAGAGAGGGAGATGGAGAGAGGAAGAGATAGAGATATATAGAGGGAGAGGGAGAGGGTGAGGGATATATATATATATATATATATATATATAGAGAGAGAGAGAGAGAGAGAGAGAGAGAGAGAGAGGGATATATATATAGGAAGAGGGAGGGGGAGAGATAGAGATATAGGGAGAGAGATATAAGCATATATAGGGGAAGAGAGAAACATATAGATAGATAAAGAGGAATACAAACAAAGAGAAGTAGTGTGTGTGTGTGTGTGTGTGTGTGTGTGTGAGAGAGAGAGAGAGAGAGAGAGAGAGAGAGAGAGAGAGAGACAATGAGATACATAGAGAGACATACAAACTTAGAGAAGTAGAGATAGACAAATAGAGATGGAAAGAAATAGAGGGAGAGAGGGAGAGGAACAGAGATAGAGATCTATGGGAAGAGAACGAGAGAGATATATGGGAAGAGAAAGGGAGAGGGGTAGAAATTGAGCTATAGATAATGGATAGGGAGAGAGTGAGGAAGTGAGAGATGCAAAGAGATAGTCAGGGATGAGAGAGAGGGAGAGAGAGAGGGACATAGGGAAAGGGAGATATATTAGAAGAGGGAGATAAAGAATAAGGCAAAAGAGGGAAAGATGTCCCAATATATAGAGAGGGAGATATAGGTAAAGATAGGGAGATATAGGTAGAGAGATGTGGATAGAAAGAGATAGAGAGGGGAGTAAGAGGGAGATAAAAAGATCAATAGAAAGATAAAGATATAAAGTAGGAGAGATGTAGTGAATAAGAGATAGGTAGAGATAATGAGATGTAGATAGAGAGGGGGAGGGGAGATGGGGAGATAAATATAGGGGGCAATAATGAGAGACAAAGGTGATAGATAAAAGTAATAGAGTGGGGTATAAAGAGAGGGATGGAGGTGGAGAGGGGAGTTATAGAGAGAGATATAGACAAGGAGGGAGAAACCAAAAACCCTCAAAGCCTTTGAGGAGTAGGGCCATTGCTATGCCACCACAGATTTTATCCTCCTCAACGGATCATCTGAAGGAGCAGGCCTTTTTGTCAAGTGGTGTGGAAAGGGATGCCCTAAGGCTTGGATTATAGAATGTTGCACTCAAAAGGTGGAAGCAAAGGTAAGAATCTACTTCATATTCAACATTTTTTTATGGTTGAATGTTTCAACTCATAGTTAAAAATGAAATTCTTGCACAAAAACCCTATGTTTTTTGAAGGATCTAGTTTTCATTGCTTAGAAAAGAGTCCAAATTTTGATCCTTGGAAACATAGAATTAGGAAAATACCAACTTGGATTAGGTTAGTGAACCTTCCCTCAAAATATTGGACCATGGAAGCCCTAAAGTTGATTGGGAACACGTTGGGTACTTTTATCAGAGTGGACGAATTTCACTAATGCTGAGGTCATATAACTAATTGATGCACATGAAATTGAGAAATTTCAAACAAGATGTGATTATATAGAGGGGATATCAAAATTGAGGAAGTGCATCTATATCAAAGAAAAGTAGATAACTAGAAATGAGATTCAAAGGAGAACCTGTAGCTAAAATATGGAGCTAAAAGTATTGGACTATGGAGATAGGCGCCCTAATATTAAGGGTATTTTCGTCAATTGAGGCTTCAGATTCCATATCAAGAGGCTTTTTAGATCTTTCCAGAAAAAAAATAGCCTAAAGGTGACAGACAAGTGAGCTACTTCACATAGTTTAGGGGTTTTCAACTATTCAAAGTCTAGGATTGTGTATCTCAATTTGTTCTACACAATTCTATAACTTTTGGCTAGGATCTATAACCTACACACATGAAAGAGGGAAAAATATTGTGTTCTATAGGGGCTTGCCTAAGTCAAACATCGTGTTGGTATTTCCACCTCCACAACAACATTGATGATAAAAAGAGAGCTTAGCACTAGTAGGGCAGAGGCTAAATGATAAATGAATGCTAAATTGAAAAGATAATACCTTAGGATTGATAATGGCAATGATGCAATTTATTTTTCCATGTCCTCCAAGTGTTGATGCAATAACTTGACAAATCATAACAAAATCTATCATGAATTTGCTGTAAGGTGTGTGCCTTAGTCTCCTTGTGTTGTGCAGCGTGCACTCGAGTTTGTGACATGGCTTAACTGCCTCCTATGGATTCTATAAGTCTAGTGGTTGTATCGGGCATTAATAAGTCGATCTTTTGGTGCAACGACAATTGCACTTGTAACAAGTGGTATCAGAGCTTGGTCACAGGTTCAAACCCCTCGCTTGCGTTGGGGGGGATTGTTGCAAGGTGTGTGCCCATGGTCTCCTTGTGTTATGCAGCGCAACACTCGGGTTTGTAACATGGCTTAACTGCCTTCTGTGGATTCTATATGTCTAGTGGTTGTATCGGTCATTAACAAGTCGATCTTTTGGTGCAACGACAACAACACTTGTAACATAAATCATACTTGAAGATAAGTTGTTATAGCTTGCTACTCTTTGTACTTAGTATATACTCTTGAAGGAATTAGGAATGCTTGAATTTTAACTTGTGAATGATGAATGATTGTCTTATATAGGGTTGTTAAGATATTTCTCAATTTAAGCCAAATTTTAATGGTTAGATAAAAATATCATGATCAAATCACAAATGGCAAGAACCACACTTGCACACATTCAAATTTGGGACCCTTTTGGAAGGACTAGGACATTAGGCACCATAGTCCACTCCAAATGGAACAAAAAAGGGTAGTGGGAAAGTACTATGGTCTAGGACAAATGATCTAGTCTCAATCTTTACATATGACAATAGTAGGATGTGATAAGGCTTAAATAGGCTTGAAATGACCTAGGAGGAGGCACACTATAGCAAGACCCCAAAATAGAGTGTGAAATTGTAAGGGTATACAATTTACAACATAACACCTAAATAATTGTATCATTAAGAACTTCATACCAAAGATGGATATGCAAAAATTGAATGGAAATAATCCAACTAGTTGCTCTACTAAATTTAATAGTTATTTGATCTTCATCATCTTCCATGCTAGTAGAAGGTTAAAGTAACATCTTTATTCTTGGATCCAAACTAATTCATTTCGTATCATTAGCAATTTGAAGAGAATAATGAGGCATGTGTTGTCAAATACTATATTTTCCAAGAGGAATTGATTAAACATTATGACAACAATCTTATGCATAGCTACTTTAGTCATATTACTAAATTAAAGCCAATATCCAATCTTTATCTCCTAACTATATCATTTTGATGAGACAAGTAGAGGCAAAGGTTTTGGTTAACAAAATGGATGAATTTCCTTGTAACAAAGATTGGAGAAACCTTGCATCGTCATTCATTCAACATATGAGATTGATATGTTAACAAATTGAAGAATAAAATATTTGAAGGGCTATGTTTTTAATAGATAGAAAATATAGTAGAGGACATAAATGTGTTTAGAATAAATTGTTTTACTTCAAGGGTAGCTATGATGAAAAAGTAGTAGTGATAGTTGTGAAAGAATAAAAAATGTCCAACCATCTCTTGTCATACACTATCAAATATTAACACTTGACAAACCATAAAGGTATTGGGTTTCCTTAAACAATAGAAGGTAACATTATCAATTTACTGGGGTAGTACTCATAACTTCATCAAAAATAAGTTGGCAACACAATTGAACTACATAATTTACTCTACCCAATAATTTTATGAACTATGATTACAAATGAAGGTATACTTAGTTGTTCAAAGAAATGAAATAGTATGAAACTTACTGTACCAGACTACATGCTTGATTATATTATGTTTACCATCTCCATGACTAGAGAAGACATTGTTTTGGGAGTCCATTGGCTCACTAGACCTTAGGAATAATTGAAATAAATTTATAAGAGTTGTTCATGCATTTTTTCTTAAAGAGTAAAATAATTTAACTAAGGGTGTTCTATTCAATGTATCAATACAGTAAGATTACACCAAATGCAAAATATTCTTAACAAGGGTAGATAAGGGTGTGTCTTAATTATTGTTATTGGAAGTGCAACAATCAAAGATTCGCACATTGCCAAATCTATATCTATTTTGTGGGATAGCAATAGGGTACCTAGATACAATCCTTCACCTCTTATTTGAATGTACTCCAAAAGGTTAGAGCAATGGAAGAACAAATTTATTACCAAAAAGAAATAACTCTTTAGTCTCAAAAAGAATAAGGCAAAGACATATAACAACATGAAGTGACAAATTGATTAGCATAAATTTTTAATGTAGAAAACATTATCTAAGCTAGTTGCAAAGCAAATAACCATATTGGAGCTTGCGTTAATTTTGGGACATGCACAAATAAGTTGAGTAGGACGAACACACATAGTACCTTGTTATATGGAAGAATTTTCTTGTCGAGCATGCCACATGAGAAGAAAGTTTTTGTGCAAAAGCATCCATAATAAAACAACATTGAGGAAGATGCATGTGTGAAGGGGGGAATGTTAACCCCTTGATCCTAAAGTATGCATAGGAATATCTATAATCGTCTTGTGGCTAACATAACTCTTAATTAACTTATATGATCATGTAAAAATACTCTTATATAGGTAGTTAAGCTAATCTAGGTAGCATCCATGGCATAAGTATGGTATATATAGGAGGTAGTGGCTATTTTGTTAGCATTAAATTGTTCATAGGCTTTTTGAGGTTTTCTCCTTGAAGTAGTTTATCATCCTCAAGTTTTATTAAGTATTTGCAACTTATTCCTTATTGCATTCTTCTATAATGTAATTATTTTATTATATAGGAAGATTAGTTTATTGTTGTGTTTGTGTGTTAAAGTTTGAAGCATATGAACCTCTAAGTTACTCAAAGAGAAAAAAAAAATGGTGTTGTGGGATTGTTTCTTGGATCTACCTCAGTATGGTCAAGCTTGTTCTATTTACCTCTATGTTACTCTAAAAGGAAAAAAAATGGTGGGATTGTTTCTTGAATTTACCTCAATAAGATCTCATGTTTTATTTAGTAATTTTGTTGTACAAGATTATAGTGTGTAAGAGAATAGATGCAAGGATGGAAAAGTGATGTGTGCAACAACAATAAGTATAATAGAGTTTTTGTTGGTCCTAAATGTTCATAACAATTCATGCTAATATGTGTAGTTTATAGCCTTGGCTCCATGACCTTATCTTGAGTGATTTGGTCCTATCTCTTGGATACAGTAATGTCTTGCACTTAGATGATCATGTCCTCTACAAGGTGTTGCATAAAACCCACAACCTACTTTAGGGGAAATTATGGCCTTAGGATTTTTTTTTCAATTTGCCTCAATAAGGTATTGACATAGTTATTTTAACAATTAGATGTAGAAGGCTGACATGTGTGAGAGAATATGTGCAAGTGTGGAAAGTGATGTGTGTAACATAGGGTGAAACTTTAACAAAGTTATTATAATACCTAAATATTTGTGAGAGCTTACACTCCTTATGTGCTAAAAGATACTTTATTTTTCTTAAAATATGCTTTTATAAAACATGTGAGATATTTCTAGTTGAGAAAATTAGGATTGTGTTCAGTGAAAGAGTGAGCATTTAGACAAGAAAAGTAAAATTTGAACATGAAAGGCACTACCATGTGCAATCCTATCTAGGGGAAAGGAGTGCATATGCTAGTGCCTTCGATGAATGGATGATTAGAAATAATACATGTTGTGATCTAGGGGAAATGAGTGCATGTGCTAGTGGCTTTGATAGGTAGATGATTAGAAATAAGACATGTCTTGATCAAGAGGAAAGAGTGCATGTGCAAGTGCTTTTGATACATGGATGATTAGAAATAAGACATGCCTTGATCTAAGAAAAAAGAGTACATGTACTAGTGCTTTTGGCATGTGGATGATTGAAAATAAGATATGTCTCGATGTAGAAATAAAATAGACCCAAAAATAATTAAAAGTATAAATTGGAAAGTAAATTAAAGATAAAAATATGAATTGGAAAGTAAATTTTCTTTCTACACTAGCTTTCTCATTCTATGAGGGATCATGTAATAGAAATTGGAAAGTAAATCTTACACACAGAATCTAGAAACAAAGCACTGTAAAGCGGAAAAATCGAACCCTAGTTGTTCTCCCCTCCCCAACTCCAAGGAGAGAGAAGGGAGATCACTAGGGTTGATGGTTTTCACTTAGAGGAGACTTTACATTCAAAAGAGGGGTTGAAACCCACAAGATCCAATCTCACGCAATGCAAGATTGGATTCTAAATGAGTTTCAAGGGTTGTGACATCAAGGATACCCTCTTTTGTAAAGAATTTAGATAGAATGATTGAACTAGGAATGTATGTAAAGTAAGAAAGATTCGCTTGTAAACAGAGATAGGGATATGGGATGAAGCTAGGAACCTGGAATTAGCAGTAAAATGTCGAGATGGTGCTGTTCTACAAGTTTGAGCGAAAGTTGACGGGACGATGGCGCCCGGAGTGCACACGGTCCTCCGAAAAATCCGCGGAACGAAGGGGGATCTGTTCATCTCTGCACAAGGATTCCAGATCTTCAATTACAGCCGCGTACCTGCAACCTACACACAGAAAAGAGAGGATGATTGGGGGGTTAGGGATTAGGGGTTTGCCTTTAGGTCAAACCCCAGTTTTGGAATTAACCAAGAAATGAGAATGTTGTAAATGTAAATGTTTGTAATGTAAACAAGTACCGATACCTTGTTGTAAGAATGTTTGTATCCTTACATGCGAAGGTGTAATGTATGTAGTATGTTGTATGTTTTATGTGATCTCCTCTTCAATGGTTGAATCCTTGTCTTGAATGCAACACCTAGCCTTGAATGGAAACTTAGAATGCTCAATTGCTTGAAGGAATGCTTGAATGCTTGAATGTTTGAATGTTTGAATATTTGAATATTGCTTCCGCGTCTTGCTCTTGCTTATTTCCTTCCTCCCTTTCTAGGAGAGGAAAAGTAGTTTATATACTTGTCAATTAGGGTTGATAGACTGATTTTTCCGACCTTGGGCCGACTAGGAAACATTATTTCCCGAATTGCAAACTTAAAGACCCGATGCCCAAAAGAGACCGGGCCCAAAATAGGGCTAGGGACCAGGGCGTTGGGCGCCATGGTCCTGGGGGACAAGGGCGCTGGGCGCCCTAGTCCTGAAGGACCAGGGAACTGGGCGCCATGGTCCCACCTCCCGGGACAACAGGGTGCAAGGAGGGATCAGGCCAGGGTGCAGAAAAATGTAGTTTTTGGTGTTGTAAACAGGTTTCGGGGTCTCCATTCAGATTCAACGTTGCGTCGCCATCTTGAAGACCCAAATGCAGTCGAAATTGCAAGTGTCGCAATTTTAGGACGCTACATTTAGCCCCCACTTTAGCGGGAGTATAAGCGTACGCTCATACTTCCGGTAAAGTACAAGGAAACAACATTGAAAAACTTTCACCACATCAAGGAAGCAAGATACACCAAGCCCCCAGTGGACTAAGGATCTTACGAATTCGATTGACAAAGTAAAAGGGAAGATCACGAGGGAGAACCATGACTGTCAGTAGTAAGGTTCCCTCACTGTGAGTCATGCAAGAAAGATATCAAAAAATTTCAAGGCAAAGCTAAATTTGTCAAGAAATTTTCAAGTATCTTGAAAAGATATGAACGGGATGTATGCCCCCCTACATTAAAGCGATCGCACACGCCTCATCGGGGGTGATTGCTTTAAGGTAGTGATACATATAAGAAATGAGAAGGGAAAGGAGCACGTTATCACAAGGATTTAGCCCCCAAGTGTGAGATAAGCCCAAGGATAATAGACACAAAACACAAAGCACAAGGTGACTTCGCTTTCCTTGCGGTCAGTATGCTGTATGATAATTCATGTATATCATATGTATGTATGCATAATTGTTCTTCATTCCCCAATCAAGGAAGGTCACCTAGAAGAAGGGAACACATGTGTCTTTTGAGTCAACATGAGAGAGACCAAAAGAGATCTCAATGCTTTGCATCATCCTCAAGTAGGCAACACTAAGGACAACAAATAGAAGAATGAGAATAACACATAGAAGAAGTAACAAAAGAGATCAAGAGAGGAGGAGAGAGTCTGCTATGCTAATGTTACTAGTCTAGCACGTCATCTATCCCCCGATCTTGCTGATCAATATTTCGGGAAGGCAAGAAACACGCTAGAGGAGGAACATCCAACACAGCAGATGGAGCTATCACAAGATCCAAACAAGGGCTATGTTCATGTTCCGAGCCACGTTGTTCTTGTCTAGGAGCTAGGATAAGTGCTTTAGAAAATTCGTTAGATAGATGGTTATCAACATCAACATATTCGTATTCACTATCATAATGAACAGGAGTAACATTTTCATCATGAATAACATTTTCATCTATATCATCATCAAGATTTATAAAAATAGGATCTTTAACTCACACTGGATCAAGACCATCATGCATCTTATGTTTAGGAGATTTCGGCTCAATTGTCGGCTGAGGAGAAAATGGAATAATACTGGCTGAAGGTGTTTTTGGGGATTGCAAAGTTTGAAAAGCAGCTGCCTGAGCTTTAAGATGACGCTTTTGTCGGCGTTCACGTGCAGAACGATTTCGTCTAGTCTTAGTAGGAAGTTGAGGAGATTGAGGAGGAGGAATGTTCTCATCCTTAGTACTTGGGTGTTTAGGTTGTGGTCTCTTAGGTTGAACAATAGGAGAAGAGGAAGGTCTTTTCTCTCCATAAGAGGAAGGAGGAGGAACTGCTCCATATAAGGGAGGAATATTTGGTTTAGGAAGGAGACCAAGCCCATCATGATGAGGAGGTATAGGTCTACTTTTAAGAAGTTTATTAGTCATAGGCATAGTCACATTCATAGGGATGGGTTGGGAATCTTCTTGAGGAAAGACATTAGTTTTATCTTTCAAAGGAAGAACTTCCTTCTCAAGAATAATAGGAATATCAAGTTTGGGTGTTCTAGGTTCACTTAGAGATAGGATCATATCTTTTTTCCACTTTTGATAAGATTTGAAAAGATGATCACTTCGCGGAGGAAGAGATTGGAATTGTTTAGGCCAAAAGTAATCAATAGGAACGCTAGAAGTTCTTTCAGCTGGTTTAAAGAGACTATGATTGACAGTAACAACTTCACCATTATGGGGAAAGTTCAAACACTTGTGAATAGGAGAAGCAATAGCTTTCATGGAAGACAGCCAAGGATAGCCTAGCTTCACACGAAATTGTTCAGATGATGGAATAATAGCAAAGTCCACATCAAGGGATTTGTTATGGACCTCAATAGGTAATGTAATAGAACCAATTGCCGGAGAAGAAAATGCATCAAATAGTTTCACAACCACATTTGTTTCGTCATAGATCACTTGATTCGATTGCAAAGTAAAAAGAAATTCTTCAGTAATGACATTAACCATACAAGAAGGATCAATAAGCACTCCACGGCAAGGTGTATTCTTGACTTTTGCAACTACATATAAAAGACCATCAGGTGCTCTGATAGTTTCACTGGAATCAAATGTGATGGAAGGTTCTTTAGGGATTTTTTGCTGCTCTACAAAGTTAATCACATTCGGAGTCATAGACACAAGATCATCAGGTGAGACAGAGGATGCATTAGTATCAATCACATTAGAGGTATGAGAAGGTAATGGATCAGTAAAAATCTTAAGATTTTGGTTAGGAGGAGCTACAGATGTGTTGCCTTTATCATTCACACCAGAAACAGAGATAGTGTTATTATCAATCAAATCTTGAATTTTACCCTTTAAAGCAAAACATTTTTCAGTATCATGCCCAGGATGACGATGAAATTGACAAAAAGATTTGTTATCAAAATAGGGTGAGTTAATCTTTGCAGGATCTATTTGCTTTATAGGAGGAAGAGTAAGCACATTTTGTTCCAATAACTTATTCATAATACTATGCAATGATTCATTCAAAGGAGTAAACTTTCTTTCTTTCTTGAAAAACTTAGAAATAGGAGGCACACCTGATGTTGCATTCACATTGTTGTTGATGATGTTTTCATTGAATTTAATGGACTCTCTATTCGGTTTAAACTTCCCAAATGGTTGTTGACTACTATCACCCTTATCACTCAGAGCCATAGGATTTGCTTGTTCCATTTGACTCACAGTCAGTTGATAATTGTGAAGAGTTGCGCACAACTGTTGGAAAGAAGTAAACTCAGAAAACATAAGTTTTTCTCTAATATCTTTTTGTAAATTATAAATAAAGATTCTTTGAATATCATTGTCAGGTACTGGAAAAGAAATTTGAGCATACAAATGCTTATATCTACCAATGAAATCAGTCACTTTTTCTTTAACACCTTGTTTACAATGCATTAAATCAATCAAAGTAACTTTAGGACTTATATTGTTTTGAAATTGTTGAATAAAAGCATTTGCAAGTTGTTCGAAAGAAGTAATAGAATAAGAAGGCAATGAGCAATACCATTGTAGGGCTTTATCTCTTAATGTTCTAGTAAACAGTTTTGCAAGCAAACTTTGGTCATAAGCAAAATCGGTACATATTGTTTGAAAGGTCCTAACATGTGTTAGAGGGTCACCCTTACCATTATAAAGCTCCAAATGCGGAATTTCAACATGTTTAGGGGGGATAGCTCGAACAATGTCAAGAGAAAGTGGGCTCGCAACATCAAATGTGGGCACACTAAACTTAGATTGATTCATAGAGGCAATTTGTTGCTGTAAAGAAGAGACAGTTTGTGCAAGATTGTTAATGGTCGCTTCAGTCGAAGAGTTCATATTAGACGTGTTAGATTGTGATGGAGGTATTATGTTATTAAAAGAAGGTATTGATTGAGAGTAAGGTGGTGGGACACTATGATAGTTAGTCATAGGAGATGATTGGAAAGGAGGAACACTACAAGGAGGAATGGAATGGTTAAATGAATTGCCCCCTTGTGTCATGTTCATTTGTGGAGATATAATAGGAACACTCATTGAAAGAATGAATGAAGAAGTTGGATTGAATGAAGGAAGAGGGTTGATTGAAGAAGAGGGATTGCCCCCATGACTGGTGATCATAGGCGGAATGTCTTGTATTGAAGTAGTCATTATGTTTGATGTAAAAGTAGGTATACTAGCAATAGGAGTTGTCAAAGGAATAGAATGATTGACTTGAGTAGGAGGTTGTGTATAACCTAAAGTTTCAGCACAACTCTTCATAGGCATCACATTCGAATCCACAATGTGTGCAATACCACGCAAAATATCAATTCCATTCTTATCACTTTGAACCATACGCTTTAGACCCTCAATTAATGAAAGAGCTTCACTATCAGGTTATTCTTGAGACATCCATTGTCAAAAATCATCAAATTGGTTATCCAATTTTGAAAGTTGTTCTACAGAAACCTCATGGAGAGCTTCTTCATCATTAAGAGGATTAGAGGAATTACCCATGTCCTCGTTAAAAAGGCCATTCAAATTAGGTTCCATCTCTTCAGTAATTAAACCTTGGAAAGACTTAATTCTAAGGCTTCGTCTAATGGGAATAGTGTAAGTAGGGCTTATTGTTGTAAAACTCATGCACTAAAGAGAGAGAGAAGATTTTGAATTTTAGAGGTAGCAAATTTCAATAAAATCAGCCAATCTCCTAGATTTAAGCTGTTAAATACAATCAGGACAATCTCCCAAAATTTCAGAAAAAATGTCAGGGACCGTGGCGAACGGAGTGCACACGGTCCTCGCAACTTTTTTCGAAATTTTCAAGGATGAAAGTTATGATGATTTTAAAGCTAATTTGAAAAAATTGAGTGATTTTACAATCTGTAGATAGGCCAAATTAAAGTTGCAATCTCAAAATTGAACCCTACCAAGATTGTTGAAAAATGTAAAATTTGAATTTTGAAAAAGAGAGGGAAACTGAAATTTTGAATTTTATGATTTTAGAGGGAATACTAAAAGCAATGCAAGTTTTGAAATTTAAAAATTGACTCAATTTCACGCAAAATTCAATTTTGAAAATGAAAATCAAGGTTGTTGCAATTAAACACTTAATTTCAAAAGTCACAAACTGCAAAAATTTGAATAAAGCACTAAAATTTTGAATGAATGCCAACACACTTTTCAGATTTAGGACTGTAAGAAAAACAATTTTGATATGAATTTCAATTTCAACAATTTTTGAATGATTAGAAGCCTCAATCCAAGCAATCGCTAGACCAACTTTGACTTTAATTTTGAAAGTGTTAAAATTGATAAAATCAGCCAAGATTCTGGATTTTAGCAGAAAAATACAGTAAAATCTAGCTCCTGAAATTTTGGAAAAAATGTCGGGGATGATGGCGCTCGGGGTGCACACGGTCCTCGCAACTTTTTTCCAAATTTTCAGGGATGAAAGATATTGTGATTTTGTTGCGGAATCCAAAGTTACAGCCGATTTGGAAGTGTTTTGATCAGTGGAATTATCAGTCAAAGGTTGAATCAAGAAGGTTTTAAAAATTAGGGTTTTGACATTTAACCACTTAATTTTCAGAATTAAAGCACAAATATGAATTGATAATTTACAATAGAAGGGTAGATCTGAAACAAGCATTAACAATTAAACACTCCACAAGTTTAATTACTAAAAAGAAAATTTTAGGGTTTTTATGCAATTAGCCTCTAAAATTTGCAAAAGATCAAACATGGAAATGTAATTAAGGAAACAAAATTTTCAGATCTAACCATGAATAATCAGAATGAGGATGTTCACGTCGGGTTCACCAAAATGTAAAGCGGAAAAATCGAACCCTAGTTGTTCTCCCCTCCCCAACTCCAAGGAGAGAGAAGGGAGATCACTAGGGTTGATGGTTTTCACTTAGGGGAGACTTTACATTCAAAAGAGGGGTTGAAACCCACAAGATTCAATCCCACGCAATGCAAGATTGGATTCTAAATGAGTTTCAAGGGTTGTGACATCAAGGATACCCTCTTTTGTAAAGAATATAGATAGAATGATTGAACTAGGAATGTATGTAAAGTAAGAAAGATTCGCTTGTAAACAGAGATAGAGATATGGGATGAAGCTAGGAACCTGGAATTAACAGTAAAATGTCGAGACGGTGATGTTCTGCAAGTTTGAGCGAAAGTTGACGGAACGATGGCGCCCGGAGTGCACACGGTCCTCCGAAAAATCCGCGAAACGAAGGGGGATCTGTTCGTCTCTGCACAAGGATTCCAGATCTTCAATTACAGTTGCATACCTGCAACCTACACACAGAAAAGAGAGGACGATTGGGGGGTTAGGGATTAGGGGTTTGCCTTTAGGTCAAACCTCGGTTTTGGAATTAACCAAGAAATGAGAATGCTGTAAATGTAAATGTTTGTAATGTAAACAAGTACCGATACCTTGTTGTAAGAATGTTTGTATCCTTACATGCGAAGGTGTAATGTATGTAGTATGTTGTATGTTGTATGTGATCTCCTCTTCAATGGTTGAATCCTTGTCTTAAATGCAACACCTAGCCTTGAATGGAGACTTAGAATGCTCAATTGCTTGAAGGAATGCTTGAATGCTTGAATGTTTGAATGTTTGAATATTTGAATATTGCTTCCGCGTCTTGCTCTTGCTTATTTCCTTCCTCCCTTTCTAGGAGAGGAAAAGTAGTTTATATACTTGTCAATTAGGGTTGATAGACTGATTTTTCCGACCTTAGGCCGACCAGGAAACATTATTTCCCGAATTGCAAACTTAAAGACCCGATGCCCAAAAGAGACTGGGCCCAAAATAGGGCCAGGGGCGCCCTAGTCCCACCTCCCGGGACAGCAGGGTGCAAGGAGGGATCAGGGCAGGGTGCAGAAAAATGCAGTTTTTGGTGTTGTAAACAGGTTTCGGGGTCTCCATTCAGGTTCAACGTTGCGTCGCCATCGTGAAGACCCAAATGCAGTCGAAATTGCAAGTGTCACAATTTTAAGACGCTACAAGCACATCTAAACATTTCAATAATCTATGCCTAATAATAAATAAATAAAAGGAAATAGATGGTACATTTATCACTTAAAAGGTTGAAAACAAATGAGGAAAAGTGTGGACAACCCAAACCAAATACCTTAGATGAGTTGTGGACAGAGAATACTTTAAAAACAACAATGTGCTTTTCAGCCCGCCGAGCCCTACGAAAAACCGCTTACATTACAATTCTGCTGGCTTCCTGTCATGTTGGAAAACCACTGGAATTCAATTCCTGATATAGAACGCCGTTTGAAAGGGAAACCGAGGGTAGCCTGCGGTTTTTTAGCACACAACTCACTCTTTTTAATCTTCCCCAAATCCAAACACAGATACCTACCATCTCTTAGCCAAGCTTTTCATCTGAGAATCTGTTGTTCAAGCTTTTCATCTGAGAAAGAAAGAAGGGAAAAATGAGTTCCAAGGATTTTACTAGGGTATTGAGGGCAGAGGGTTTGAAGCTAAAGCTCTCGTCTTTATCATTTGGTGTTCCATCTTCTGCTGTAGCGCTTGGACTCTTCTCCTCCTGCAAAACTCAATCTGAAAAAGCCGCCGATCTCCATTCGCAAAGAAGAAGGCAGTCCGAGGAGTCACTGCGACACGTCATGTATCTCAGCTGTTGGGGTCCCAATTAATTACTTGCTTTCATATTTTCTCTGTAACCTGAGAATTGAAGAGAGGTCACGAAAGCCTTCCACACGATGCTGAGAAATAGGATTTCCATGCCGCGAAATCGCGACAGATTTAATTGTAAAATGATGTATCGATTTAATTATGGGGGACACAAGGAAAATGTACAAGTTGTTGGAAGGTTTTTTTGTGAATCAAGGCCCAGAAGCCCATCAATTGAGGGGATTTTTCTGTGTTTAAACTTTAAAATTGTTGATACGTGCCAAATATCAGTGAGGAAATGAAGTCTCAGAAGAGGATTCCTCCTTTGCTGATGCGCAATCGTATTTTGCTTTGTACTGTAAAGAATATATTCAGTTCCAGGAAAAATAGATTATTTTCATTTCAATTTGTGATTTTTTTAGGGGCTACCTTTACTTTCTTATAATTCTGTGAAAAGTCACCAGGGAAATGAATTCAATTAGAAAGTCCAGCAGCAAGATATTTTTTTCCATCTAATTGACGAATCCAGCTGCAGAAGGGACATGTAATCCAAAGTCATGCTGAACCCATTCAGCGCATTTAATTATGTCGAGAGGCATCTATAATGACATACAAATATCTGTAAACAAAAATATAATTTTGAATAAATTTGACATGTAGATGACATGTAAATGCATGCTTATTTCAGTTTCTCTATAAGTATTATTTTATTACTCTGAATAAAATAGAATCATTGTCACTTGTTTCTAAGTATGTGAAACTGTTACATTTTAATGAGAGTGAAAGAGTGCAACATTATTCAACTCCATGACCACCTTGACAACTAATAAACATACAAGTCAATTGTGTGATATCTCTCGACATTATTTTACGTATGTCGTCTTAGATAATGCTGGTACATACTTAAGCAACTCTATTATTATCCATATTTTTGTAACTCTTGTATACTAATATCTCTTGGCATAATTTACCTATATTTTTTAAATATAGATAATTGACATGCAAATGATAGGTAAATGCATGAAATATGCCATGTTTCAACTTTTGTGGAGGTGTTATTTTATTACTCCAAATAAAATAGAACCCTTGCCACTTGTTTCACATATCTCTTGACATATTTTACATATTGTAGACGTATAAATTTGACCACCTTCTTAAATAAATATTTAATATTTATTTAAACCACATCCCCTTATTAATTAAATCTTATTTAATTAATTTCTTCATTTTCATCTATTTGATTAAATGAATTATTCAATTTATTTAGTTAAATTCATCTAGCCCCTATCTAGCCTTTAATTAAATAAATCACTTTATTTAATTAAATTCCCCTTTCTTCCTTTTAATTAAATTTACATTTAGTTAAATTGATCCTTGCATATAAATAAATCAAATTTATTTATAAAAATCCCTCCACTTGCATTTATGCAAGTTGCATCTATTTTAGTTGAAATAAAGTATTTTATTTTAATTAAAATTCTATTTCTCCCACTTGCATGATTAATCTTCTTTTAGAGCCTTCTAGATTCATCTAATCCTAATCAATTATCCTTAACTCATCCAATCATGTCATTTCCCTAAGTTTAAGGAGGTCAATTCTCAAGTTTGGAGGAAAGGCTTCAAAATGCATTAAAGGCTTTAATAAGTTAACCCTCGAAGTCTCCCAAACCATTAATGGTTAACTCAACCTTACGACATAATTAGAGACTTTCTCTCTAACTCAACCCTCATCCAGCCCAAGGGTCTCATCAAACACTCATGGCTTTGACCCTGGTTATCTTATTTAACCCTTGCACAAGAGTTTACCCTTTGGGTAAAAGCTTTATCCACTGGTTAAACCTAATTAACCCTAACCACACTCTCCTAGGGTGACCCTCATGTCTTCTCAGACATTTAATGCCTCTTACATCCCCTCTTAAGCCACCTCTTGTTGAAAATTGTGACCATTTCATTGGTGAAAATTGTAAACACGAATTGATTATCCTTCAATCCTAACCCTTGTTAAGATTATTCAATCTTGACCATTCAATTTTTCATTTCCTCTATAAATAGAACTCACATTCTTCATTTTTGAGAGATCCAAGTTTCATGCATCTACATTATAGTCTAATTGTATCAAGCATTTTAGCTTCTTTTTAGAATATCATTTAAGTATTTAGAAACATTTCATATCATAGTATATCCATGCCAGTATATCATGTTAGGATAATTTGTCAATATATTTATCATATCACTATCTTCATCTTAGCTTAACATCATATTTTGAACATATCATATAGGTCTTAAAATGCATTCATGCATGTAGATCACAATATCACTCGTTCTTGGAGTTGTCATTGCTAAGTCATTTGCTCAATGATTTGAGAGCAAAATATTAACTTTAGGGATCCTATGAGATAGAGAACAATGGGACACACCTTGGGAAGTTAAACTAGTTTAAAATCTAGTTAATCCTTGCACTCAAGAGTGTCATTGGTATGTTGGCCATTTTGATCTCAATCTTGATATTTTAATCACCACAAATCCTGCATACAATTTTTTTTTAAAAAAAAAGGTATACTAGTTATGTCGAGAGGCATCTACAATGACATACAAATATCTGTAAACAAAAAATTGATTTTGAATAAATTTGGTGTGTAGATGACAAGTAACTGCGCGCATTTTTCAAATTCTCTACAACTATTATTTTATTACTCTAAATAAAATAGAATCATTCCCACTTGTCTCTAAGTATATGAAATTGTTACATCTTTAATGAGAGTGAAAGAGTGCAACATTATTTAGCTCCATGTCCTTCTTGACAACTAATAAACATGTAAGACAATTATGTGATATCTCGACATTATTTTACATATATTTTTTTAGAATAAAAGTATACTAGTTATGAATGAAATGAATGTTTTTAATAATGTTTACGAGGTCAAACGTTCTATGGGATCTATGAATAGGCAACAAACAAATAAACATGAAAAGTTCGAAATAAAAAAAACACAAATAATTGCATCAGCTAAATTGTATCACTCTAGTGGAGACACTTAAGACACTAGAGTAGTTATCTACTTTTAAGACTAGATTATTATTTTTAGGTTCTACCATTATATCTCACTCATTTTAATTTTTATAGGCATTGTAATAGTACAAATTGTGTATCCATGTCATTTAAAAAAATAAATTAGTTTGCTTTGATTAGAATTCAAATTTACACTTTGTTGACTTCTTTCTTAGCTATTGTGAGCCAACATCATACCCTTGCATTGATTTGGACAATGCTATTGTATTTATAGACATTTATTCATTCATTTGAAGTTATCAAGGACATCTTAAGCATCCAATAGTAAAAAAATCAATTAGAAGAATTTTAGAGCAGTAGATTAGAATACATCATCTTAGGTCAATTACATGTTTACTTCTATTTCCAATTATGGAAAAGATTGCATACTCATGAGCTTTTCCCTAATCTTTTGGGTCCATTTTGCCTAGAGTGTCCTTATAAATGTAATAAGGAGTCCACAAATGACATATTCTTGTGTAATTTTGGCTCATGGCATGAACCTATCCAAATTCCATCATCAAACATACCCAAAGATTGGTCTCAATCCGAAAGCCTAGATTAGATTTGCAAGTGTGATCTTAACCTAAGTCATTTTCATAGTTGCACATCTAAATCTTGAACTTTTTAATATCACATTCAAATTAAATCCTATAATTTTTTGTTCCACTAACCATTGTGAGCTAACCTAATGCATGTTTATGTTGAATTGTGTGTTGTGTTTTATTTAAAGGAATTCACCCATTCCTTTGAAATGAGCGATGGATCATTCAAGAGCACCCTCATAGAACATTCATGATGCATTCATAATAAAATTATTATAGCATTACATCAGCAAGCATCATTCTAGGTCAACTACATGCTCACTTGTCCTCACTCATTGTTATAAAGCTATTAAATCAGTCATCTTAGGGGGTTGACAAAGGAGAAAATGACCCTATAATTCAATAGATTCCACAAAAAAAGTTTCTAAACATTGCCAATCGTTACTATGTTGTAGACATTAAAAGACCAAGGTAAATAGATTGAAACCATGAAATTTATTTATACCCAATTCATTGCAATGGGTGAACTCACAATAATGGTTCCCACTTTTTTGCCACTTTTGACACTGAGATGAACATTTTTAAAATGATCTTCAACTTCCGAGAACTATAACTTTTAAACTATTAAAAGTTTGAAGATGATGTAAATTAGTGATTTGTAGCATTTTGTTTGTAGATTCTATATACATTTTTTTCAAATTTTTTTGAAGGATTTTTAAAAAAAAATTCCATCTCCCTCGAAAAGTAGTTTTTTACAACAAACTACATTTTTTAAGAGTAACGTACCTCCCGAAATGCATAACTTTTTTTCTATAAATGATAAAAATTTGATTCTTTCGAATTTTGGTTTGTAACATCAATATCCAGGGCTTTCATTTGGTTTGATAGTGATATGTTCAATATTTTTTATTTTATAAAGTTTTGAAGTCCGACTAGTCATAATTCAGACATAGGTTTAAGTTTGAACACATAACTTGTTCTATATATATCGAAATTCAATTTTATTTTTTTTGTTAGAAAGAAGACATCAATATCAGGGGCTTAGATATTTTTCAGAATTTTTTTGAATTGGTTTCTTATTTTTCCCAATGCGTTGAACAAAGAAGTTCATGTTCGGTGAAAAACCAATTTTCCATAAAATTAAAAAAACAAGAACATAATAAATTTAAAATATAACAAAATTATATTCATTGGAAAGCTTGCTCCGAGTACTACCATCTAATAATTTTGGCTGATCAAGATTATTTCATTCGTGCTTTGAATCGGAGCTCCGAAGTCATAAATTCTTCAGAACTCTGAAAATTTTTGGGAGAAACCTCTAACAGCACGGTTCGAATGAACAATACTTCGATCGAATTGGGTTCGCTTGAACCATAAGGGGTTTGCTCGAACCCCCATTCACTCAAACCCATGGGCTTAATTTTGGCCCATACTTTTTTGTAACGGTCAGGTTCGAATGAACCTGACCATTTTTAACTGTCGGGTTTCGTTCAAACCCAGGCCGACGCAATTTTTTTTTTTCATTTGTGGAGTCGTATAAATGTCCATAATTTTTTTCATTTTTTATCACACAAATGATTAAAATAATTCGCATTTTTGGATGAGAGAAGACATTTGAAAATTATTTTGAGGGCAATAATTTGAAGATATTTGAAGGTTTTTTTAAAAGCATGGGGAACAAGAAGAGAAGACAAAATAAGACTTCAAGGAATTATTCTCCCGAAATGGAAGAAAGATATCGAGAACAAAGAAGACAAAGATATCATGATGCAAGTATGTATTTTTATTTTTATTTCTATTTAATTTTATATGTATTACGTACCAAAAATTGTGTTTATTTGTTAGTATTAATTAGTTCAATATTTTTTATCTAATATTTATTATGAAAATTAATTTAAAAAATCTTAATTAAATTAATTGGAAATAATAAGATTAAAAATAATCTCGTTTTAATTGGAAAGCATAATTAATTTGAGATAATATGTGTATTTGCAAATTTCAAATTCCATTAACTTGCTTGTTGTGTAATTGCATTTTTCTCCTATATAATTAAGTCCATTTATAATAGATAAGACCTATTAAGTCATAAAATTAATAAGACCTATTATGTCACAATTTAGGTTCTAACTTATATATATTGAATATTTTAAGACATGTACTTAATTTCATGTGATAGGTCCTTTAATATCACATAGTATATCTGTCTTAAGGGGAGTTAAGTATATTAATGTGAAATGTTTTTGCATACGTGGTCATATTAATTTTAATAATAAGGCCTATTAGGACTATTACATTGATTATAGGTCTTAAATGTGACATAAATTTATAACCTATTACATGTTGAATAATTTAGGTTCTATTTATATGACTTCACGCATGCAAAAACATTTCAGATTAGGAGGTCTATTATGCAAGAATAGGTCTTAAATATGCACACATGTGACAAATTATAGTCCACCTACATTATGGTCCATAACAAATTAATATGAGGTCACCTTTATCGTATGCTTGCATCAAAATATTTGTACTTTTAATTTTCAAAATTGGAATTTCTAATTTATCAAAATTTCATTTTATGTGTTATTAGTGAGAGATTGAGGTTTTCAAAATAACTCATCAATATTTATTTCTACTTTATATGTTTATGTTTATTTGTTATATTAGCGCAAAACAAAATTTAACCTTAATACTATACATAAGGAATAACATAAATTAAACAATTATAATAAACTAATTATAATTCTTCATGTGTAAATCTAGAATTAAACATCAAAAAAAAATTAAATTAAAATAATTATCATCTTCTTGAAATATTAATTACTGAACAAAATTTAACTCTAACTCTAAACCTACTTGCACAAGTTAAATAAATTTGAGCCCTAATCCTAACCTGAGAACAAATTGAACTTTAAACCTAAACAGGTAATTTAATTAGAGTTATAACACTAAGGTCCTGAAAGTAATTAAATTTAATAAACCAAATTGAACCCTAATTTTAACACAAAGCTTTAAGCCAAATTCACCTCTATTCTTAAACCTAATTGAATAATCTATTAATTTGAACCTTACACCAACTCTTAAATTATGTGCAGAACGGGCTCGAGAAGAAGGGAGTTCTGAAGCGGGAGTCGAGGCAAACGAACCTGTTGAAGAACACAATATAGTTGATGAACATAGGGAGGAGATTGTCCAAGTTGAACCAATGGAGACCTTTGAAGGAGAGGGGTCAGGCTCCTTACCTCCTACCATTGATATGGATGAGCATATTGTGGATCTAGCTAAACAGGTGAAGAGAAATATTCCTTATAAAAATTTAGATCATTTACTTGAAATGGATGTGGATGAGTTGAAACGTCTCAGTGAAGAACCTAGACATACTAAAAGGAGGTCAATGAATAAAAGTGCAAAAGAAATAATGTCTCATTTCAACAATCTTGATACTACACTAGAAAAAGCTCAATTGTTATCAATTGTACTTACTCATAAAGACTTAATAGTTCCACTGAAATTGTTGGGTATATATACAACAAGTCAAAAGAGGAAAACTTCTCAGCTACAAAAATCTATTGTTGATAATGTTAAGAAAGGTTCGGTGAACATTGGTAAAAAATCTCGAAAAATAGATAAGACCATTTCAAGAAGAGTGATGTTGACATCTTTAGTAAATGAAAGATTGCCTCAAAAAAGACAAATTTCTTCACTGTCATTTGAGTTTGGTTTTAGTAGAAGGACAATATTTAAATATGTTAAAAGGAGAAAGATTTTAGATGATACTACCTCAAAAGGGAATTGGGCAATTATGTGTAGAGCTTCTTGTTTTGATATAATTGAAGATGTTGTTAGGAACTTTGTGACAAGTTTTTGGAATGATAATACTCGTCCTTCATCAAATAGTAGAGATGTTATCAAGTAAAGGATTGGTCATGATCGTTATGATCTCCATGTAAAACATTGGATAGACGCAACAAAACATGAATTGTATGTGTTGTTTACTAAAACAAACCCTCATTTAAAGATTGGATAAACCATGTTTGAACGGTTAAGGCCATTTTATGTGAAGTTAAAAAAAGTTTTCGAAACTTGTTGTTATCGTTATCACATCGAATTTGACTTGTACTATCAGGTGTTTCGAAAGATTAGAGAAGATAGTGATGGTTATGAAAATGTTCCTCCTAAACGAACAAGTCAATTCATAGCATCCATCTTATGTGATAAATCAGATTATAATGCAACCGGTCAAATAAATTGCATAAGAGGAATTTGTGGAACATGCGGGGACTTGGCTAAATTGCCTTTGAGAGATGAAGATATTGACATGAGGAAGATGGTAAATTGCAAGAGTTACAAGTACAAAAATTTGAAACAAAATTTGGATAGAAGATCAATGCATGGATGCAAGAGCGTGGAGAGGACAAGATCTTTGCATTGTGTCATGAGTACAGATAATCGCCCATGGACATTATACACTAGGGATTATTCATGTTTTTGTTCTGAATGCATTTTCGAAAACTATGTTGATTGCAAGAGCCAAGAGCTTGGATATGTTAGTGAATGGAAATTGGTGCCATTAGATGTTTCTGACGCATACGAGGATTCAAATGAGGATGAAAAATTTGAACACATTCCTTTGATTTCTGGTGATTATGATCATATTTCAGGATTGATAAAAAAAGGTACATATGACGTAAACATGTAAATATTTCCTTAAAAATGACATGTAACTTAGAATTTATTTAACTTATGTCAAATTGCAGGAGATATTTTTGCAGTCATAGCAGAAGATGGAAATATAGAAGGTGTTAGTTATTATTTATTGCGTTGCACAGAAGAGAGAAAGAAGTTATTGAAATCTGAAATGAGTGATGGAATGTCATTTCCCACAGGTTTGAACTCATTTGAATATGTATGTACAAATCGCTTACGTGGAAATTTTTAATTTCTCACGTTTCTTATATACATGTACATGCAGGCTCAGTTGTAGTGCAAGGGACATATTTCAAACAAGTTAAAATTGTTCAACATGGGATTCATTTCACTGAATACCAAATTGACAACAAGGTATATCAGTATAGTCACTTGGTCATTTTTGTTGGCCTAATTCTTCAAACAGTTCCACGTCGAGGGCAGTCTCAAAAGTGGAGACTAGATAGTGAAGATCATGACAAAATATTAAGTGTTATTGAAGAGCGTTCTGAACCACTTGATGTGGTATGAACTATATATATTTAGTAATCCAAAGTACACATGTGGTTCAACCCACATGAATTGAATTAATACTTGATAAATTCTAGATCTCTTAACTTGTTTTGAAACTTGGATAAATATTTTTTAAGTTTAAATACATAAAAATTTTAATTATATCAAATTAGGATGTATGAAGTTAATTCAAGTATGTACATGTTTAAATGCATGTTTAATTTGTATGTATAAGGTACTGTATCTAATTCTAAATGCATGTAATTTGTAAGGACCACTAGTTAAAATAATTTAATTAAAAAATGCATATTTAAATTAGAATGTAATATGTACATGTGTAAAATTGATATATGGAATTAGGACGTGTGTAATTAGGACATGTACATGTTGTGAACTATTTAACTACAGTATACATACCTAGAAGCACATACCATGTGAACTATTTAGTACATGACCTATTAAGTTTAGTTTGTTCATTTGATATTAATTAGTTCAAATAGTTCATTGGAGTGTGATATACTCTTTTGTGTGATATACATGTAGTGTGATTTTTATATTGTTCATTGGAGTGTCCATATACTCTTTTGTTTGAACATGTTCTTTTAAATTTTAATGCATATCTACTGTATGTACATACGTGTTACATGTAGTTTAAAATTTAAAGTTTTAGAGAACATACATGCATTCTTGATCATATATATATATATATATATATATATATATATATATATATATATATATATATATATATATATATATATATAATCCAGTCCAGTCCATTGAACATAAAGTACATATATAATCTAACATGTATGTACATGTGCACATGGAATATATAATCTAACATGTACATGTGCATGAAATATATAATCTCTAGACTTCATATAACATGATGCAGGAAATATATATAATCCTATCAAACACAACGAAGGTATAAAGTATAATCTAGTCTAAACTTCATACATGCATGAAATATACAATCTGATCAAACATGTAACTGAGGTATTTAAAGAATATAATCTAGTCTAAACTTCATACATGATGCATGAAATATATATAATCCATATAAAACACAAACTAGGTATAAAGTATAATCTAGTCTAAACTGCATACATGCATGAAATATATATATAATCTGATCAAACACAAACAAGGTATAAAGTATAATCTAGTCTAAAATCCATGTACATGCATGAAATATATATAATCTGATCAAACACAAACCAGGTATAAAGTATAATCTAGTCTAAACTTCATGTACGTGCATGAATATATATATATATATATATATATATATATATATATATATATATATATATATATATATATATATATATATATATATATATATATATAT
Source organism: Cryptomeria japonica (assembly GCF_030272615.1). Classification (NCBI taxonomy): domain Eukaryota; kingdom Viridiplantae; phylum Streptophyta; class Pinopsida; order Cupressales; family Cupressaceae; genus Cryptomeria; species Cryptomeria japonica. The sequence goes on along the minus strand of NC_081412.1, from coordinate 466,859,970 downwards.
ATAAAATATGAAAGTCAATAAAAAGATAAATGTAAATGAGCTATAAAGTCTGGAGCAAATCAATAGGGATCATGTCAGCTACGAACTAAGCGACCATCTGAGGGAGACTCCTGGTGAGAGTCTAGATGTCCAATAGACCCCTGCAAAAGTAGAATTTATTTAAATATAAAATATAATATATCCATCTCTCTAGACGTGCATGTACATCAAATCCAAGTAGAGTTAAATAAAAATTTAAATTTAAATTGTAGCATGCATGTATACATACATGTACATATATGTACCCAAAACCATAGCTAACCTATCCACTAACAACATCTAAAGAATCTCTCCTACGCACACGCTCAGAGCTCAAGGAAGGAGTGACATGAGCTAACTATCAATTTAAGGATTAGTCCACGATCAATTTAAATGATCTACAAATTAAAACTTAGAACTATATTATTTATTAAACATGATCTATATATATATAGATTTATCCTACAAATTTACAACATGTATACATATCTTCTAAAAATTTAAACACACATGTACATGTACATACCTATGTATCACCTGGAGTAGGCTGTATAGTCTGATCCTGTCCCATGATCATATCAACAACATCACTCGTGCCTGCATATCTCTCTCTAGCTGTACGTATCATTGAGGAGTGCAAGGGGCTAACTAGATGAGTGGGCATCGTGGATGAAATGTCTGATTGTAGTAGCATTTCCATAAACCCAGTATGGCTCAAATCTCTCAGTTGCTCCTCAAATGAGTCCAAACCCTCATTTGTGATATGGACTTGATCAGCTCGTAGCTCCTCCTCTGCAGCAATAGAGTGATCTGTAGGTGGGTCAGTGCCTGGAGCATGCATAGAGTGATGAGAATGCTATGACTGCCTTAGGGTATGCATTGATACCATTGTAGCCTAACCATCTCTAAGAATCTCCTCTCTAACATCAGCCAATGGTGTCCCAAGTCTAGATGAAATAAAATTGTAAGTATGTAGTAGGTCCTCGACTAAATACTGTGACATCTATACATGTCTACTACCTTTGACTATAGTTTCTACCTCATCTGGGGAGGGTATGCCAGCAGTAATATATCGATCATCTAAATCTGAAGCCCCCTCGTGACTAGAAGATGCATGATCTGTGGATGATCACAAACGTGGTCGACTCATCATATATCTGCCTAGCCTGTCAGAAGATATGGTGGCTATTGCTGATGCAATATGTCCAATCCTATCAATTGCTTCTCTGTGAGAAGCAATCACAACGTGATCCGCTATGGGGGCCATGGCTGGGACTACTGCAAGAAATCTTTGGCCAACAAGGTCCCTGTGTCTAGGTGGAGCTCTATCACGCCTACGATATGTATCTCTATCAGCAATCCTGCCCCTCCCCTGTCCATAATATCTTGGAATATCAAGGTAGTTTGGTTTCATTTGACAATGAACCTCAACAAATACCTACTGTGCAAAGTATAATGGTATCTGGTCGTTATTAGGATAACGACCATGGGTAGCTAAGAAGTGTGGGTAAATCAATGATGCAACCTGTGGGTCGATACATCTCGTGACCTGATATCCCCTCACCTTACTCTTCTCCTGATATTGTGGAAAGCATCTCTCCTTGATGGTCTCCTTCGAGACCACCCCCACCACATCAACAAAAGAATGAGGACCCCTCACCTCACTCCTCAACTGTCTATATATATCCTCTATAACCTCAAGTGAGAATGAAGTGTGAGAAACTAAGCAGTACCTCAATGTCTGCAAACTATCAAAAATGGATGTGCATGTACTCTTGTACACGCCATCAGTATGGGGGTCATCTAATATGGCCCTCAACCTATGCAACTCATGATCACTGCACTGGAAAATAGTAGCAATGTAGGGCAAGGGGGGATCCTGCTATGGAAGATCAACATCATCAATGTGTGGCTCTTGATCAGGAGCCTGCGCAGGTGGATCCTGATCAGGAGCCTGCGAAGGTATATCCTGGGATGCCATCTATCTAGGTACATGTCATAAAGTTAAAATAAATACGTAAGTAGAGAGAGAGAGAGATCATTTTCATGAGAGAGAGAGAGAGAGATCATTTTCATTTTCAAAAATTTAAATCTTCAAGAATACATAAAAAATTCAAATATTTCAGAGAGAGAGAGAGATAACATATATTTCAGATCTAGAGATAACATATATTTCAGAGAGATAGAGAGATCTAACCGTGTGTATATTTAAATCTTTGAAATACATAAAAAATTCAAGAACATGATATATAACATGGAATGCAACAAGTCTCTAAATTTTTTGACAATTTTTTTGTTATTGAACTCCATATCTAAAAAAAATAGAGGTCATTGTATTTTTGTAATTTGGGCCCATATGATTATAAAATTATTAAATCTGCAATATGTGATCTTAAGGGGAATGTTGAATACGACCCCTTAAGACACTATGTGATGGACTAAGGGGTATTTCGTTCACATACGACCCCTTAAGACCCTATGTGATGGACTTAGGGGTATGTCATTCACACTAGGATTTTATAAGGGGTCATATGTGGTTCTAAGGGGTCATGCATGTGTTATAACACATGAGTGACCCCTCAAGACCACATATGACCCCTTAGGACACTATGCGATCCTAAGGGGAATGTCATATGTACACTAGGATGTTATAAGGGGTCATATGTGACCTACTAAGGGGTCACGCATGTGTTAATGCATGCATGACCCCTTAGGACCACATACGACCCCTTAAGACACTATGTGATGGACTAAGGGGTATGTCGTTCACATTAGGATTTTATAAGGGGTCATATGCGGTTCTAAGGGGTCACACATGTGTTATAACACAAGCGTGACCCCTTAGAACCACATACGACCCCTAGGATGTTATAAGGGGTCATATGTGACCTACTAAGGAGTCACACGTGTTAATGCATGCGTGACCCCTTAGGACCACATACGACCCCTTAGGACACTATGTGATGGACTAAGGGGTATGTCGTTCACACTAGGATTTTATAAGGGGTCATATGCGGTTATAAGGGGTCACACATGTGTTATAACACAAGCGTGACCCCTTAGGACCACATATGACCCCTTAGGAAACTATGTGATCCTAAGGGGAATGTCATATGTACACTAGGATGTTATAAGGGGTCATATATGACCTACTAAGGGGTCACGCATGTGTTAATGCATGCGTGACCCCTTAGGACCACATACGACCCCTTAAGACACTATGTGATGGACTAAGGGGTATGTCGTTCACACTAGGATTTTATAAGGGGTCACCCATGTGTTATAACACATGTGTGATCCCTTAGGACCACATATGACCCCTTAGGACACTATGTGATCGTAAGGGGAATGCCATATGCACACTAGGATGTTATAAGGGGTCATATTTGACCTACTAAGGGGTCATGGATGTGTTAATGCATGTGTGACCCCTTAGAACAACATACGACCCCTTAAGGCACTATGTGATGGACTAAGGGGTATGTCGTTCACACTAGGATTTTATAAGGGGTCATATGTGGTTCTAAGGGGTCATGCATGTGTTATAACACATGTGTGACCCCTTAGGACCACATGTGACCCCTTAGGACACTATGTGATCCTAAAGGGAATGTCATATGTACACTAGTATGTTATATGTTCAATCCTCTATGGTCCTAAGGGAACATATAGTGTCATCAGGGGCATATGTGGTCTTAAGGGGTCATGTTGTGCGTGTAATAAGATGTGAAAATGGGTCACATTGTAGAGGATTTATTTTGTCTAATTTGTTTAAATTTGTTATCTAAATTTACTAATGTTTTTTAAATTAAAATTTATTAATTTTTCTAACGTTTAATTTATTATATTTAAGTTTGTGACATTTTTCTAATTTTCTTTTTTTGCTAATGTTTTTCTAAGTTCTAATTTACTACCTTAATTTTCTATGTTTTTCATAACAATTTTTTAAAATATTGAAAAAAAAATACATATATACAGTTATGTAATTTAAAAAATAAATTGACACATTTCAATCAAAACATTAAATTATCAAACATTTTTCTAAAATAATGAAAAACAATAAATTATCAAACATTTTTCTAAAATGTTGAAAAACAATAACTATACAATTATTTAATTAAAAAAATAAATTAACAAACAAATTATTTATTAATTTAATAAAAAAAAGACATTATTAAACCAAACAAAGGGTTATTTTGTGCACCTGATATAATAAAGGTCGAAAACTGAAATATGAGAGACACTAGCTGCTGCAAACAAAGCTTGGTGACGTGATGCTGACGACTGGTTCGATCCAACCCCCACTGGACAAAAAAAGACAAGTTTGACAATGACTCTTTAACTGTCACATTCGCTATTTATAAATGTTTGAAAAAAACCTAACCGAAAGTGGGTTAGAGCGAACCCCTTAAAATAATAATATTATGGTGGGTTCGCTCAAATCAAAAAACCACCCGTGGTTCAAGCGAACCCATGACCGCAAGCCGGTTCGCTCGAACTCAGAGGGGTAGTTCGATCGAACATGCCTATTTCGCTCGAACCCCTCAAAAAATAAACTTCCCACTTTCGCCAAATTCTTTCATTGGCGAAAGTGGGAACCAGCTTTGTGAGTTCACCCCAATGTCATAAGTCAACTAGGATCCATTAGATAAAAAGGTGAAGAGACTCAAAGGATTTACTTGATTTTTTTTTTTTGAATGGACATGAAGAAGCCACCTCACAAGCAAAAGCTTGGTTAAAAATCTTTTCCCTAGAAAAAGCTATACACCTTGAGAATGGATTATGGTCGTTCTATGGTTGAGCATTTAAACATATTCAATGTGTTGTGATCCGATCATATGCAAGAGGACCATTGCATGACACTTTTATGTTCTTTTCTAGACTCGTGGGATCACTTGGTGATGGAAAGCAAGAGCAATTTTGTAATGCCCGCCAAAATACCCTAGAGAAATAAAGCAACTAATTAACAAGACATGCTTACTTTCCATGTAACCCAAACCATTTCCTTAAGTTCTATTTTTTTCAAATTCAATTCCAAAATTTCCTAATCCCATAACCATTTCTTTTACTATCATGATCACATTCCTTTCACTAAGATTATCTAAATGCAAACTATACATGATTTCATATTCCTTCCTATCCTTTAACATGAACATAAATATAGATAATTCCTACAATATAACAAATCTATTTACATGAATTTCATTAAAACATCAAGTCCTACATCTCATCTATAACCATAGATACCTTTCTAACTATTACAATTAACCATATTAAGAATCTCATTACAAACATCCAAAAACATAAATCTACTTCATTTCAAGGTACATCCATCATAACCATCTAATGACAAGATTCCATCTTTACACAAAATTAGATACATAACACATCTCAATATTTATCTATACAATCATATGCCAAGCCCTAAGGCAACATCCACTATAACAAATACATGATCAATACATCAAGAGCATTGCTCTCCTAATACAAAATCTCATCCACTTCTTTACATGATAAATAAATTACAAATGTCATAATATCAATTACATCCATCTGCTACAACGATCATCCATAAGATGCAATGAAGAAGAAACCACATCCACGCACGAAGAAACCAATGAAGACATCCCAATGGAAGAAGGCATCAACCACTCGACCATGTGGAACCAAAGAAACCACCCCCCATGCTAGGAATTGACACAAGGTCCCAACATACACTCTAGACCTAAGATAACACCTAACAACCAAAGAGACTCAACTACTCAAGCACTACAACAATACATAACATTCGCCAATCACAATTATAAACTCCCAGAGACTTTCCAACCAATCAAGATAAAAGCATAAATCAAACAAAGGACACATGTAGGAGTGGAGTGTCATCACATGCTATCCTCCAAAACATAGCAACACTTCCCTAAAAGGCATAATCTTGATAGACATGTGGAGCCATCTCAACCTATGAGAGAACAAGGGAGATTGACTTTCCATCGCAATGACCTTCCAAAGCTTATCCTAAAACATCCTCCCTAAGATCAAGTCTTGGGGCTCACAACTATTAATTATCTTGATTAGATGAATCCTAATTACCCAACCCATCTAATTAATTATTAATGTTATCACTTGTTTACAATAAAGAAAACTTCCAATGTGCCCCGACGGTCTAGACTATAAGCATCCTTTCAAGGAACCTCTTAGTAGCCTATCTCTTATGACCTCAGTCATCACATGAAAGCCCACCCCTCATATCATGTTCCAAAAACAACAATAACAACAAGGAGGCTCAAAGCAACATCCAAAAGAATCCATACATCACATTAGAGACATAGCCATCAATATCAATCAAGAGCCTCAATGCAAATAGTAATTCAAAGCCATCTCATGGGCAATCAAAATCTACCACAAACATGAAATAATCCTCAACAACAAGGCTTATCAACTCGCTGCAGCAAAAGCAATAAAACGAACCTCACAACATGGCTTATCAACATGTTGGAGAAGCATGAATCCTCTACGACAAGACATATGAACTCATTGGAGCATAAAACCACAATAAAACATCAAATCAGATAGAATTCAGTGTTGAAAAACATCAGAAAACCTCAACATAAGCCTCTGGTACAAAGATAGATTCGGAAAAACCAGAACAAACTGATAAAAATAGACAAAACACATACTCTGAACAATTTAGGGCATATGTGACACATAACAATGCATATACTAGTCTCTGCAACGCTTATAACAATTATTTCAACGCATTTGACTCATCTTTTAGCGCATATGATAGATAATTTAGCACATACAAATAACAAAATAGGGCATACGTAAAACAAACTAGCACATATGATAACATAAGTAGCGCATAAGATAAAAAGTTATAAGACCCAAAACCATAAATAAAAGTGACACCCAGACAACAGGAAGTAAATGAAATACAAAACCTTAGCCAATAAAGAGAGTAATCATAAACGAAAACTTCATGATTCACGACCATAACTTACTCAGGAAGCGATACAGAGAGTACTACACGGCTCAATAACACAAACACAAAGATAATAAACTCAAATAAAAGCTTCAAGGAAATAACCCCAAGCAACAACAAACTATTTCAGCAAAAGAATAAAACTCTAAAGTATCTCTCTCACGACAATGCCAGGCGGAGAGATTCACAGAGAAACCAAAACACTCTCCAATCCTCACAAGGACATTAAGACTCTCATAACTAGTGCAAATCTAGATTCAAAATACAAGTTGAGAAAAAAATCCATACAGATAAATTCACAGAGTCGTGTGTTGACGGCAAGACAATGATCATAGAGTATAAATAAATTTCTCCCCAAACTATATTATAAAACTATATAGTATAAATATTGCATGCAATATTTCCTTCCAAACTATATTAAACTATACAAATATTTTTCCCATGCCCAGAAGACAATCTTCTCCGTAGACACGGGGAAGACAAAATTTGAAAATAAAATACAAGGGTAAAATCCTCCAACCTGGAAATTTAGAAGTGATGGAGATAAAAATATGATGAAGCGCCCAAAAATCCAACCAACAAGCAAAATCCTCAAGCTCCAAATCAAAATGCAGAATAAATCTTCCAAAATGGTAACCCGACACAATGCACAGGCTGTCGAATAAAAAAAATTACATTCAAAACCCAGCTTCAAAATCGGCCAATGAAAATAATTCAAAAACCAATAAATCTTACCTACCGATCCTCATATAATATTTTATTTTCCCTATACACATTTAACCAATAACAATTAACGGTAGGTAGGAAATATAATAAAGCTTATTTACCAAGTAACAAGAGAATATAATAATAAGAATACTATAAGTATTACTTACCAAAGCATTAATAATAACCATGCCCAATGAATACTAAGGGCTATTAATTAAAACAAAGCCAATTAAATAAACAAATAATTAAATACAAATAACCAATGTATAAATAAATAAATAAATAAAAACTATCAATAAAATATTAATCAACACTAAAGTATAAAAGCAATATTAAACAATAAATATATAAATAATAACAATTAAACAATAAATAAATAAATATCAAATAAACAATAAATCAATAATTAATAAATAAACACTAAATTCCCAACTAAATAAATAACTACATACTTACAAACCAACAAGAACCACACCACAGTGACTGACATGGCGAATCATGCCAAGACAACTGACAACCCAATGTAGACATCTTAAAGCCTAGAGTATCTGAAGGGAAGTTATGCAATCTCCGACAACTTGCCATTGAGATTTAAAGACACGCTCAGACCTATGAAGCTAGGTGGAGTCGATCTCTGGTACCTGCAATTCCTGCATCCACAAGCAACGATACAACATATACAAATATATCATAGACAAGCAAGTGATAGAGAATCGCAATGCCACATCATGCTCACAATGAGTGATGTGACATCATCCCTATCATGAAGACAATCATAGAATGCACATCCACATCATAATGTCAATCGTCACATATATAATCATTAAATAGGGTTAGTATAACTAAAATATCGGATCAAATCCATAAGCAATATAATCCATCCAACATAGAAAAACATATAGGATCCATCAATATATGTCCATCATATAGCATGAACATAAATAGAAAATATCATCAACCACATAGATCACCAAGTAGCATATGTCCATATGGTGTCTAGCATCATCATAAGCATCTGAAATATAAAATAGAGTCATAGTCCTAATCCAAAACATCATAAATAAGTCCAGAGAAGTCTATCATGCATGAATGAAAAGACAAGTCGAGGAGGGACACTACAAATTACTTAAAAACCATAGTGGATGAGGTAGTGGTTGTATTAATCTCATGGGACATGATTAAAAGATTATGAATCTACTAAAGAGGCCCTAGTTTTTAACAGAAGGCTAGAAGAAAAAGACAATAAGAATGACAAAATGAAGAAAATTTTTAGATTCAAATCCTATGGAAGATCCAAATCTCCCAAAGTTTGCAAGGAAAAGTATTGAAATTATGGAAATAATAGGCACTATTAAAGAGATGTAAGCATGTTCAATCCCATTTTTATCTCCCAAGTCAAACATTTTGATGAGACAAGTAGAAGAAAATGTTTTGGGTAATAAAAGAGAGTAATTTCCTTGTAAAACATATTGGAGAACCCTTGCATCATCATTCCTTCAACCTATGCGATTGATGTGTTAACAAATTAAAGAATAAAATGTTTAAAGGATTATATTTTAACTAGAAAGAAAATATAGTAGAGGACATAAATATGTTTTGAAGAAATTGTTCTTCTTCAAGGTACCTATAATGAAGAAGTGGTGGTAATAGTTATGAAAGACTCAAAAGATGTCCAACCATCTTTTAATGCACTATCAAGTATTAACACCCTACAAACAATCAAGGTATTAGATTTCCTTAACAATAGAAGGTAATATTATCAATTGATAGGGGGAGTACTCATAACTTCATCAACAATAAGCTAGCAACACAATTGAACTACTTCATTTACCTGACCCAATTAATTTATCAACTATGATTACAAATAAATGTATCTAGTTAGTTATTCAAAGAAATTCTATAGTAGTTTACTCATTGTGGTAGATTGCATGCTTGATTTTCTTATGTTTACCATCTTTATGGCTAGAGAAGACAATGTTTTGGGAGTCTAGTGACTCACTAGACCTTAGAAATAAGTGCAATAGATTTATATAGTTATTCATGCATTTTTTATTAGAGAGTAGAATAGTTGAACTAAGGGGTTTTATTTAAAGTGTCCATATGGTAAGCTTGCACCAAATGCAAAAGATTCTTAACAAGGGGTAGATAAGGGTGTATCTTAATTATTGTAATTGGAAGTGTAGAAATCAAAGATTCATGCATTGCCAAATCTATAATCTATTTTGTGGGATGGGATAAAAGAATTGTCCCCTACAAGAGATCCTTATATGTCATTTAATTGATTCTAGGGTACCCGCTACCATCCTTCACTTCTTCTTCATAGGCAATCCAAAAATTTAAAGCAATGGAAGAACAAATTTACCACCAACAAGAAGCAACTCTTCAGTCTTGAGAAGAATAAGGCAAAGATACATAACAAGATCTAGTGACAAATTGATTATCATAAAATCTTAATATAGAAATCAATATCTAAGTTGGATGCAAAGGGAAAACTTATCTTGGAGCCCGGGTTAATTTATAAACATGCACAAATAAATTGAGAAGTAGATAAATATACATAGTACCTCATTATATGGAATAATTTTCTTGTTGAGTATGCCACATGATAAGATAATTTTTTTTGTTCAAAAGCATCTATAATTAAACAACATTGAGAAAGATGCTTGTGTGAATGGAAGGTATGTTAATCCCTTAATCCTATAGTGTGCTCATGGATATGTATAGTCATCTTGTGGTTAGATAACTCTTAATTAAATTATATGATCATAATTATAGTTGTATATAGGTAGTTAATTCAATCTAGGTAGCATCCATGGCATATGTATGGTATATAGAGGAATAGTGGCTAGTTTATTAGCATCATATGTATTGTAAATTTTGTTCATACAATTTTTTAAGTTTTCTCCTTGAAGTAGTTTATTATTCTCAAGTTTTATCGAGTATTTGTAGCGTATTCCTTATTAAATTCTTCTTTAATACAATTATTTTATCACTTAGGAAGATTAGTTTATTGTTGTTTGTTTATGTGTTAAAGTTTGAATAATATAAAACTAAAAGTTACTCAAAATTATTTCTTGGATCTACCTCTATAAGATATCATGTTTATTTACCTCTAAGTTATGCAGAACGAAAAAAAATTGATGTCATGGGATTGTTTCATGGATCTACCTCAATAAGGTCTCATGTTTTATTTAGAAATTTGGTTGTAGAATATTCTAGTGTGTAAGACAATAGGTGCAAGTGTGGAAAAGTGACATGTGCAACAACAAATAGAACTCTAAAAGAGCTTTTGTTGGTCCTAAATATTCATAACAACATGCTAGTATGTGTAATTTATATCCTTGACTCCATGATCTTGTCTTGAGGGGTGTGATTCTATCTCTTGGATGCACTAATTGTTTCAAGGTGTGTGCCCTTGGTCTCCTTGTGTTGTGTAGCATAGTGCTCGGGTTTGTGACATGGCTTAATCGCCTCCTATGGATTCTATAAGTCTAGTGGTTGTATCGAGCATTAATAGGTCGATCTTTTGGTGCAACGACAACCACACTTGTAACATGTGGTATCAGAGCTTGGTCACAGTTTCAAACCCCTCACTTGCACTGGGGGGGATTGTTGCAAGGTGTGCACCCTTGGTCTCCTTGTGTTGTGAAGCACAATGCTCGTGTTTGTGACATGGCTTAACCGCCTCCTATGGATTCTATAAGTCTAGTGGTTGTATCGGACATTAACAGGTTAAACTTTTGGTGCAACGACAACCACACTTGTAACACTAATGTCTTGCACTTAGATCACCATGTCCTCTACAAGGTGTTACATAAACCCACAACCTACTTTAGGGTAAAATTGTTGCCTTAGGATTATTTTTGAAAATTGTCTCAATAAGATCTTGACATAGTTATTTTAATAACTAGATATAGAAGCTTGGCATGTATGAGAGAATATGTGTAAGTGTGGAAAAGTGATGTAACATAAGGTGTAACTTTAATAGAGTTATTGCAATTTACCTAAATATTTTTTAGAGCTTGCTAGAGTGTGTGAGGCATGTAACACCCTACTAAGAAACCCTAGAGGATATGAGAAAAGTGAACATATAATACATGAATTTTTTTTAAGTACTCAAGTGTGAACATGCACATGTCAAACAATTATTAATCTCAAACCTTAAGATTAGTCAACTAGTCATCAACCAACTATGCACATGTAGTAGGAAAAGCATTCAAAACTTCATCTAAACATGGGGAAGGGTCTAAGAAACCATAGGGAAAGGTTACTAAAGTGATTAGAATACAAAAAGACCATCCCCAAGGTTGTAAGACTTGAATTGACAACGATGAGCAACTCACTAGGTCCTAGGTGTCACCATTGAGATCCGTCAAAACTCTAATCGCAAATGGATGCCCATGAAACCATCCTGACTCCATAAAAATTATATCAATTCACCTATAAGGGTTACTTGATAACCTTACCTTTGCAACATATTCAAATCTAGGCCAAGAACTCATGACCAAACTAGGAAATGACTAAATCAACCTTCGAGTCTATATAAATCACATATACATTCATTTTAAGAACTAAACAAAATGTTCCTATGCCCATTACCAAGATACATGAAGAAAAGATAAATATACATTGTTATTGATCATATCTAATACCAACATAGGCACATGTAAACAACTCTAATCCATGTCCATTATCAATTATTACATCCACCTCCAATTGGAGTGTCCAATATGCAGTTACATAATTAGATAGCTAAGAATATATTTCATAGTTTACAATTACAATAAATGAAGAACAATAAGGAGAAAGAGAGGGAGAGATCAAATATCAATGTCTATCCTCTAAGACAAGTCATCTGGTCCCCAACAGTGGTTGGCAATGCCAACCAACCATGTAGAACCCTTAGTTCTACCCAACCGTACTTGTGGAGATAGTCAAAATGACCCAAACAGTTAAACAAGCATATGAGCAAAAGTAGTAGGTTATCACCAAACAATGACAAACATGGAGCATGCACTCAACATTAACATATTAATCAACAAGCATCATAATGCAACATCAAGATAAGAGTAGAAGGAGCCATATCCTTAATAGAATCCCATTCACATATAGAGTAAGGACACACTCAACAATGAGAAGCAATAATCATTAAGGTAAGAGTAAAAAGAGATATTATTATTACAATCTCATTCACATACAAAGTAGGGATGCACTCAACAAGGAGAAGAAACATCAAGTATCTAGTGTGAAACAACTCAACATTCGACATCTCAAGAATCTCATAACATCACGACTCTCAAACAAGGCAATCACCTGCAACTATCATGAAACACTATCAACATGGAAGATACATCATCTTATGGGTGCTACTCATATCCACGGGGCTAGGTACATAGATAACAAGAGAAAGGAGTGTCATCACGTAGCTTTAAGGGATGGTTCATGTGGAATTGAGTAGTCCTCTCATATAGACGAGGAAACCCAATAATGCCAGATCAACAACTCATAGACAACCAGCCATTCCAACCTCATCCTTAGTCTATGCGAGCACTCAAGGAATGAGAGGGGCATCCACTTTATCTTGGTTCATTTCATTAATGTGTCATTAATTTTCATTTGATTACTAAAATACCTAATGAGTTACCTTGGCAGCCCCTTTATGCCTCAACCCCCATAGAACACTTCCATCATTGGCCCTATTACCTACCCTAGGCTCAATGAATCCAAAACATGAAACCAATGACAAGATACCAATTTTCAAAACCAAATACTATATCAATTTGAGACCAAAATCATCAAATATATCCAATTTCCTAAAAGGCCAAAGTACCAATAGGGTGGATCCCAATCAACCTCGTATCAAAATTTACATACATAAGGTCATCATTCCATAATAGAATACCATATTAAAACTATCAAAATCCACTTTTCATCAAAGGCCAATTTGGACGAAAACCTAGTCATGGAGGACATCTAGTGTCAACAAAAGAAATGGAAGGAACATATGAATAAATGCACAAGATTGGTAACAAAAGAGAAATATTGGTGAACAAAAGTGCAACTTTAGACAGAAAGAGTACAACTTTGAGAAATAGATGTGCAACTTAGGACAACAAATCTGCAACTCTGAGCAACATATGCACAACTTTGGGCAACAAATACATAGATTTGGGCAATAGATGCATAGCTCGTCACTAACGGACCTCCACAAGTTCAAAAAATCAAATCTCAAATCAAAGTATGAGAAAAACCATTGGTATCTAACTACACAACATCACAAAATTGAATTTAAAGTCCCATTTCACCAATCCAATGAAATTTTGACAACATTTCCCCATATAAACCCATATTTTCCAAATTTAAATCATACAATCTCTACAAACACTCAAATGAAAAAATCTAATTTGGAGGAATGCTCTTAAATAATCAACAAATCATTCAAAACACTATATAAGCAATTCCATTGAGGAACAAAAGAGGAATAAGAATTCCTAACTCCAATCTTGGTGAAAACTTCAAAATGGAAATGCCAAATGCACACACTGAAAGAGGAAGAGATTATTGGACAGCCAGAAGATTTTAGGATCCAAATCCTTTGAGCCAATGCCAACAAAATTCCATCAATCCAATTTCTTAAACTCAACAATTCAAAATCACTATGTAGGGTTTTTTAGAGCACCATGAAGAATATAGACTAAGTGTTGTATAAAATGAACCATTTACAAAAATGTAACTCACTTTTTGAGTGAGGAATAAAATAATAATAAAACCAAATTAAAATATAAATACCAAATAAACCCGAAATGTCCCCCTCAAATCCAATTATTACAAACTTGTTTTAGTGCAACAAGGTAGGGTCTTCAATAAGTGGTAATAGAAGGAACCTTCTCGCACCTAGAAAATCCTTAGATATGGATGATCAAGTAATTGCAAAGAGTAATTCTATATATACATGGAATCCACTAAGGAGGAAATTTTAGCATTGAGGGAGGAGATGAGGCTCCCTTTAAGAATAAAGATATCTAAAAATTAGTGAAAATATTGATTCTCTTAAGAGTTATATGGAATCTAAGTTGGTGGATTGACATCATAAGATTTGGGAAGAAGATGTGTCTTTCAATGGATGTGACACTTTAGGTTTAAATCACATCTAAGATGGATTAGTACCTAAATAATTGTATCACCAAGAACCTCGCACCAAAGATGGATTTGGAAAAATTGAATGGCGAGAATCTAACCATTTGCTTTACAAAATTGAATAGTTCTTTGATAATCATCTTCCATGTTAATAGAAGCTCATAGTTGCATCTTTATACTTGGATCCAAACTCATTTGGTATCATTATCCATTTGAAGAGAAAAAGTAGGTATGTGTTGTCAAATGGTATATTTTAGCAGAGGTATTCATTACACATTATGATGACGATCTTATGGATATCTACTTTAGTCATATTACTAAACTAGAGAAAATATCCATGGTCAAGGATTGTACTCATCAATTCCAAACATTATCATTAAGAGTGAATCATGTTATAAAGGAAAATATGAAGGAACTATAATTAATGGGTCTAAAGGACCACATAAATATGATGTATGCTTGTTCAATCAAATTTTTATCTCCCAACTTAATAATTTTCATGAGACAAGTAGATGAAAAGGTGTTGACTAACAAAAATGAGTGATTTCCTTATAACAAAGATTAGAGAACGCTTGCATCATCATTCCTTCAAAATATGAGATTGATGCATCTGTAGTGTCATAAAATCATGACCCTAGCAATTTTCAATCGCATTAGGGTCCTCACGCATGCGAAATTGAATCCCCTAGCCTGATCGGAGACCAGAGACTACTCAACCCTTGAAAATTGTTTCTCTCATTCCCTCTGCACCACCCTGTCTGCACTCTGCCCTGGGGAAAAGGGTAGGACAGGGGTGTGGCACCCCTGTACCTGCCCTTTTTTGGGGCAAGACCCTTCCTAAGTTTGCATTGAAGGTTGTGCAGTGAGTGGGAAAACTTCGTCGAGGTCACCCTGTGATGAAATTAATTTCATTAACCCTAATTGACAAGTATAAATGTTGCATTTACCCTCTCATTTGCACAATTTGGGTAAGTGGGATGAGTGGGAAGTTTACATGAGATCAAGCATTTGAGCATTCCTTTCCAGCATTGTGCATTCTCAAGTCTCCCTTCAAGGTTAGGTGTTGCATTCAAGTCAAAGATTCAACCATTGAAGAGGAGATTGATTCCAACATTCAATTCCACACAAGCATTTCTATCAACATTTCTATCACAACCTCCCTTGAGGTGATTTACATTTCAGTCTTTTATTTACATTTTCTTGCGAGTACTTTCTTTTATTACATGGTTAATTCCAAAACTGGGGTTTGATCTGAAGGCAAACTCCCAATCCCAACCCCTTTTCCTCTTTATTTTGTGTGTAGGTTGCAGGTGCACAGCTGTACTTTCGGATTTGGACTCCATTTGCAGAGGTGGAAAAACCCTTTTCGTTTCGTAGATTTTCGGAGAACTATGTACATTCCCGCCACGATCTGGGAAAATTTTCCTCAAATTCGCAAGGCGGCTTCGTCTCGACATATTACTACCATATCCAGGTGCACAGCTTCATCCCACACTCTGATCTTGAGTTATTATCAGTTCTTCGTCTCTTTTGCACTTAGTTTCTATACATAATTCAATCAATTCCTTTCCATTCCAAATAGAAGAGGGGATTAACTTATCATTCTCATTTCATTCAGAATTATGTCTTCTTCTTTGGAGGTCGAATCTAGTTAATTTTCCTCCCCTCTTCCAATGTAATGCGTGAAAAGTGTTTGAAGGGAAATCTGTAGTGAAACTCTCATCTCTCCTTGGAGGGAAAGGGTAGCTTTCCTCTTGATCTCTCGTTCACACATTTTTCACCCACCGTTACATTTTGGTGACATTACATTTTGGTGAACCCGACATCTTGCATGCTTTCCTTTGAACAAAATTGCATATTTTTCATTTGCAAGTTTCAAATTTCTGCAAACTTAGTGGTTAAATCATTAAAAACCCTAGTTTTTAAAATTAAAATTGAACTTGTGATTTGTAAAATTGCTTGTGGTTATCTTTGATCTAAAAATTGTTTTGTTTGTCAAATTTAATTTCCTCATTGTCTTGTTCAATTTGCAATTCAAATTTACAAAATTAAGCGGTTACTTGTTAAAACCCTAATTTTCAAAAATCATCTTGAACTTGTGCAAAAATTGGATTTCCATTTTGTTTTCAGATTTATGATTGTTCTCAGACTCGTTTTCATTCCTACAATTCAAATTTTCAATTCCAAAATTCAAATTTCAAAATTAAGTGGTTAGGTCATAAAACCCTAATTTTCAAATTTAATTGGATTTTGTGCAAATTTCAATCAATTTCATTCCAAATCAGATTTCTAAACACTTTCCAAGGTGTCCCTATCCATTAGGTTTGACCTTTTTTCAAATTTGCAATTCAATTCCTTCTTTTCTTCAAAACTCTAATAGGGTCCCATTTTTACATTTGAACCTTAATTTTGCCCCTCTAGAAATCGTAAAATTCGCCAATTTTGGGGGGTTAGCTTTGAAGTCATCGTAATATTCATCCCTAAAAAATTTCAAAAAAAGTTGGTCGGACCATGTGCATTCCCGCCACAGTCCTCATCTTTTTTCCTGAAATTTCAAGAGACTGTTATGACTCTATTTAATAGCCCAAATCCAGAAGATTGGCTGATTTTGTCGAATTTTAATCCCTCTAGAATCAGAAATACCTCCAAAATTCAACATTTCAAATTTCAAGAAATTTTTTAAAATTAAGAAGTTAATTAGAGTCTGCGCTGATTTTAAAAAAATTGATTTTAAAATTAAGTGGTATTCCCTTGGCCCTAATTTTAAAATTCCAATTTCCTTTCATTTTTGGAAATTGTATCATCCTCTTCTTCCAACAAAGCTCAAATTGTTTAATCAGTATTTTCTTACATTTTGCATTAATCAATTTTGTAAGCTTTGTTCCAAAATTCAAAATTCAATTTTTTCCTCTAATGCATGAGTTTCACCACTATTAGTCCTACCTATACTATCCCTGTTAAAAGAAGCATTAGAATTAAGGCCTCCCAAGGTTTAATTACCGAGGAGATGGAGCCTAATTTGGGTGACTTCTTTAATGAGGATCATGCTAATTCTTCCCATCCTAATCATGTGCCTATTCACCCCATTGATGAATCCCATGATGAAGAAGAAGCTTTAACTAGGGTCTCTATAGATCAACTTTCCACATGGGACAATCAATTTGATAACTTTCAACAATGGATGTCCCAAGAATACCCTAATAGTGAAGCTCTTCCATTAATTGAAGGTCTTAAACACATGATTCAAAGTGATAAGAATGGAATTGATATATTGTGTGGCATTTCACATATTGTTGATTCTAATATCATGCCTATCAAGAGTTGTGTTGAGAACTTAGGTTATTCACAACCTTCAAATTAAATCAATTTTTCTATTCCTTTGATCACTTTAATGGCTAGTGTTCCTACTTTCACTTCAAACATCATGGCTACATCAACTCAAAATGTCATCCCTACAACCATTGGTCATGAGGGAAAACCCTCTTCTTCATTTAATCCTCCATCTTTACCTATGTCTTCCATAAGTATTCCTATTATTCCTTGGCCAATCAATGTGACACAAGGGGGCAATTCCTTCAGCAACTTTGTTCCTCCTTTAAGTGTCCCTTTTCCTACCCAATCGTCACCTATACCTACCTATCATAATGTCCCACCACCTTATTCTCAATCCATGCCTTCTTTCAATAACATGACACCACCTTCTCAATCAACTATGTCTAACATCAATTATTCTACTAAAGCGACAATTAACAATCTTGATCAAATTGTGTCTTCCTTACAACAACAAATTGCTTCTATGAGTCAATCCAAGATTAGTGTGCCCACTTTGATGTTGCGAGCCCACTTTCTCTTGATATGGTTAAAGTTGTGCCACCTAAACATGTTGAGATACCTCAATTAGAACTCTATAATGGAAAAGGTGATACTCTTACACATGTCAAAACATTTCAAACCTTGTGTACCGATTTTGCTTATGATCAAAGATTGCTTGCAAAATTGTTTACAAGAACACTAAGAGATAAGGCTTTACAATGGTATTTCTCTTTTCCTTCTTATTCTATCACTTTCTTTCAACAACTAGAAAATGCTTTCATCCAACAATTTCAAAACAACATTGGTCCTAAAATCACTTTGACTGATTTAATGCATTGTAAACTAGGCGTTAAAGAAAAAGTGTCTTATTTCATTGGTAGATATAAGCATTTGTGTGCTCAAATTTTTTTCCTGTACCTAATAATGATATTCAAAGAATTTTCATTTCTAATTTACAAAATGATATCAAGGAAAAACTTCTTTTGTCTGAGTTTACTTCCTTTTCGCAGTTGTGCACAACACTCCACAACTATCAACTAGCTGTGAGTCAAAAGGAGCAATCCACTCTTATGGCTCCGAGTGATAAGAGGGAGAGTGTTCAAGAACTGTTTGCAAAGTTCAAACCAACAAAAAACTTCATCTAGTTCAATGATACAATCAACAACAACAATGTGAATGCTACAACAGATGTGCCTCCTATTTCTTAATTTTTCCAAAGAGAAAGACAATTTACTCCTTTGAATGAATCTTTACATAGTATTATGTCTTAGTTGTTGGAAATAAATGTTATCAAACTTCCTCCTATAAAACAAGATGATCCTTATAAACTTGCATCCCCTTATTTTGATAACAATTCATTTTGTGAATCTCATCGTCAGCCTGGTCATGATACTGAGAAATGTTTCGCATTGAGAAATAAGATTCAAAATTTGATTGATAATAATACTATATCTGTGGCACGTGTGAATGATAAAGGGAATAAATCAGTAGCTCCTCCTAATCAAAATCTTAATATTTTCACTGATCCCTTGCCTTCTCATACCTCTAACGTTATTGAGATTGTGCCTAATTCTTTCTCTTCTGAGGAATTCACCTTTATGGCTCCGAACTTGGTAAATATGGTAGAAAAAAAAGATACGCCTAAGGATCCTTGTATTACATTTGACCCTAGTGAGACCATTAGAGCACCCGTTGACCCTTTATACATAGTTGTGAAGGTTAAGGATATACCTTGCCGTGGTGCCCTTATTGATCCCTCTTGCATGGTTATCATCATTGAGGAGTATCTTTTCACTTTACGATTGTATAAACCAATATATGATGCTTCTAATGTGGTTGTGAAGTTATTTGATGGATTTTCTTGTCCTACCATTGGCGTTGTTTATGGGGAAAATGGATAACAATAATAACAATATTGAAAGGCTAAATGAATTCAACCACAAAACCCTAGCCTAACAATCAACAAAGATCCACCATAACATATGAAGATTACCTAAGACAATGCAAATCACATGAAATCACAAAGATTATACCATCACATGTCCAATAGGGTTTTGATCTCCATTCTTCCTATCTCCATTGATCTTGCTTGATATATTTGCTCTCAGATTTTATATGCACAAGAGCTCAACAAAGAACGGAATGTGGTTGCTAGTAGGATCGTAGTGTAGTCAATTGCATAAAAGATCATTAGGGTTTGACAATGAAGGAGGCATCTTCTTAAATAGACGACACAATATGAAATGGAGGGATAAGATTGAGAGGTGTAAAAAGAGAGGTCGGCTAAGATTAGAGGGTAGGTAAAAGAAATACCAAAATAATGAAAGGGGTAGGTAGTGTAGGAATTAAGAGATGAATGACATGTGTCATGTGTAGAAAAAGCTAATGAATTGATTAAATAAATAAAGATTTATTTAATTAATAGAAGAAGTAGGATAATTAA
Source organism: Cryptomeria japonica (assembly GCF_030272615.1). NCBI lineage: Eukaryota > Viridiplantae > Streptophyta > Pinopsida > Cupressales > Cupressaceae > Cryptomeria > Cryptomeria japonica. Next base: position 466,839,370 of record NC_081412.1, on the reverse strand, counting down.
ATAAATAAAATATTTATTTAATTTAGGAAAAGGATAATTTAAATAAATAAATGTATTTATTTAAATGAGAAATAAGGCTAGAAGAGGATAAATGAATTAATTAAATAAATAAAGATTTATTTAATTAATAGAAGAATTAGGCTTAGATAATTAAATAAATAAAATATTTATTTAATTAGATTGGACAATTTTAGGTGTCTACATTTTGCCCCTCTTTGAGACAATGCGGCTTGTCGCGTTGTTTCAAAGAAGATAAGATGAACTGATACAAAGTTGCCCCAAAATGGGAATGATATGCCCCCTCGAGAGATTGGATGAAAATGTCTGAAAAGATTGCAGACAATCTCTCGATAAGAAAGAAAGGCTAGAATGGATAGACCGGATAAAGTGACAGAGTCACGGGATGAAGAAGACTGACTCGGGAAAATGAATGCGAGGGCTAGGGTAGGCTATAAGATAGACCACGGGCAAAAGACATCCTCATTGTCATCTACACCTTCACGAGATCACAGTGCAGAGCGAGAAAAAGAGTAGCAACAGTCAGCAGCGATGGCTTTCGTACACAGATTCGACCGCGTTCGCCGATTTCAGAGACCAGCAGAGGCAGGAGAGCCGGTAAGTACCATCAAACCTCCTCGTACTTTGATGCATTCAATTTTGTCATTAATGCATGCTAGTTAGCAATAAATGCACTTAGGAATAGGGTACAAAAAAGTGCAAAAACGTGCAACCGCGTCTGCGTCAGTGCCAGGCACGTCTGTGTCCGACAGGCGCGTCTGTGTCGGTGCCAGGCACGTCTGTGTCTGGAACCGCGTTTGTGTCGCATGCGGGCGCGTCTACGTCCTGAAGGGGCGTTTGTGTGCCAAAGTCGCGTTTGTGAATAGTTTAGGCATGTTTATGTCATACAGGCGCGTCTGTGTTGTACAGGCGCGTCTATGCAGTCTTCAGGCGCGTTTGTGAGGCAGAAACGCGTCTGTGAGTTAAAAGCACGTATATGTCAAAAAAATGCACGGATTTAGTCTTCTAGGTCAAATCGGTAGTTCTGTGATGAACATATGTTGTCGATTGGATAAGCTGCTGAGAGGATACACTCAAGCAGGTCCTCTAGGAAAACTAGGATAGATCAAGGCACTTTGTGATGAACAGGGAGCACCAAGATAGAGTACTTTGTGATGAACAGGGAGTACCCAAAGTATGAGCAGCACTTTGTGATGAACAGGGAGTGCAAATGTGAGTAACACTTTGTGATGAACAGGGAATGTCACACACGTAGTACTTTGTGATGAACAGGGAGCACTACTAGGATAGATAGCAACACTTTGTGATGAACAGTGAGTGTCACTGAGATAGATAACCATATGCATTGAGATAGCGAGTAGCATTTTGTGATGAACAGTGAATGCCACCCTGACTGACATGATTGATTTGCTTGACTGCAGGAGTATTTACCTATGTTGGAGTCACGGGAGAGATTCTCGTCCACACAGAGGTTGCGACCGGAGTTGTCTTTTCAGGATAGAGCTGCCATCGAGGAGATGGGTCTGAGACACGTATTATATGTACCTGAGTTTCGGGCAAACATGGGTTTGCTGACTGCACTGGCAGAGAGATGGCACTCTGAGACATGTACGTTTCATTTGCCGATGGGGGAGATGACAGTGACCCTCGAGGATGTTTATAGGATTCTACACATACCGATCGATGGAGATCTGATCCCCTATGACCGAGATGGAGACAGAGAGGCTTTGAGACGGGTGTTCCAGGATCCCGGGCTAGAGATGAGAGCAGGGCATGTGGCATGGGATACCAAGACTGCGAGAGGGTTAGCTTTGCCAGCTGTGATTGGAGGAGCCATCAGTGGTTTCCTGTGTCAGGACAGGGCGACACGGGGGTTGGCAGTGGGCTGCGGAGGAGCACTGGAGACATTGGTTACACATCACACCAGATATGCATGGGGTCCATGTGTGTTGGCACACCTGTATTATGAGCTTCACCAGTTTGTCTACCATGGATCAGTGGGACTGGGTTGTGGAGTGACACTTCTGCAGGTTTGGGCATATGAGCATCTGCCTGTCACACGATCGATACACTTCAGGGGCAGAGGTCATGGGCGGAGCTTTGTTCACTTGTATGATATGATCACTTCGCAGCCTCGAATTGGCAGGCTAGAGCACTGGAGGCGAGTGATAGATGACATTAACACAGTCATCTGGAGGCCGTATCTGGGGTGCGAGGAGTGGGAGGATGATGCAGTGGAGCTGCCTTTCACCTTCCGGAGCAGATATTTGATTGGGCAGATGCCCTATATACTGGAGAGGCAGCTGGTGGACCGAGTATGCAAACAGTATGGCAGGATCTAGAGGATGCCACGAGGCTCGGGTATGTATGCCCGTACAGTCAGGGATCAGGTGCAGTTTGGACCGCTGTTGTCATATGATCAGGCAGTTACACAGCTGGCAGAGATGGTGCCCCTACCTTGGGATATGTGGCCGGAGATTGAGGATGCAGGTATGGATGCAGAGTACTCGGCATACTGGGCAGAGCATCCGTTCCCACGGTTGACAGATCCAGGAGAGCTACTGGAGGGAGAGGTAGGAGGAGATGATGATGATGATGGTGGAGGCGATGGAGGCAGAGGCCGACGAAGGCGAAGGGGAGTAGTTGGGGAGAGGAGGGTGGCACCTCGGAGGGAGGGTGGACAGGAGGGACAGGCTCAGGTGGTGAGGGGTCGCGGTGGAGTGCCCCTGCAGGTACCAGCAGCACAGGGTCCTAGGGCACAGGGACAGAGACAGGGACAGGTACAGGGACAGGTGCAGGTGCCTAGGCATGCACAGAGATAGGTACAGGGACAGGTACGGGAGCAGGCAGAGGCAGAGGGAGAGCCACAGGCAGAGGCAGAGGGTGGGGATCCAGAGGAGGATTCTCAGGATTTTTGTTCTTGACGGTAATAGTAGAGATATGATTGTCCGTCGAGATGTGATTGATAGTTGAGTCATAGTTGTAAGGTGCTCTAGTATAGTTGGCTTGATCATCTGTGACTTTGGCTTTTCCTTTGTCATGCTTTGGGAATGGTTCCTTAAACATCTCATGTTCTTGATTGGATGAGTGTCCCTCAATCTCAATGTCACCTCTATCAATGAGATCTTGCACAATATTCTTCAGTCGATGACAATTACCTATCTTATGACCCTTGCTCTTATGAAACTCACAATACTCGTCATCATTCCACCAATTTGGTTTGACCTTTGGTTCATATGGAGGAAAATCTGGAACTGTGATCACTTTGTTTGCCACAAGCTTTTTGAAGAGTGATTCAAGTGGTTCTCCCAATGGGGTGTACTTCCTTCGTGGTCTAGAAGTTGTTTGAGTATTCACTTGATTGTTTGTAGAACTTGATCCCGAAAAGATGAATTTGGGTCGCACTGTGCTGGCATCAACAACACCATCATTGACTGTGTTTTTGTTTTTATTCCAAAATCTTGGCTTGTCTTTTCCTTTAAAGTCATCTTTGTTTTCCTTGAATATCTTAATGACTCCTTGTTCAATTAAGACCTTTTCTGTTGCTAAGCCCTTTTCAATAACATCCTTGAAGGTGGACAAACAAGCTTTCCTTAGATCATAGCCAATGTCCTTGTTAACGTTTTGTGTGAACATCTCTACCATTTGTTTTTGTGGAATCTCACAAGAGCATCTGCTGGCTAGATTTCTCCATCTTTGTAAAAATGATGCAAAAGATTCTCCCTCTTTTTGCTTGGTGTTGCACAAAGTAGTGACTGAGATATCTGTCTCAATATTGTAGGAGAAATGCTGAATAAATGCCTCTGCTAAGTCACCCCATGACTTAATACCAGGAGGTAATTGAGAGAACCATTCCATAGCTTGATCGCCTAAGCTTTGCGGGAACAACCTCATCAAATATGTTTCTTCTGCCGCTACCTCAATGCAAGTTGTGAAAAATTGTCTTATGTGTGCCTTGGGGTCTCCTTTTCCTCTATACTTGTCAAATTTAGGTGTCACAAAGTGTGCAGGAAATGGAGGCATTGGGATGCTCTTATCAAATGGATAAGGACATATGTCTCTCATAGTGTATGTTGGTTTTGGTGTACTCATGTCCTCCATTTTCTTTTGTAAATCTCTGATTTGTTGCTCCAAATTATTCTTAGGTGGCGATCGATTTCTTGTAGCATACCCCATGTTTGAGACACCAATTTGAGGAGGAGCTTGTTGCATGTATGGATGATATTGATCATAGACATGTTCGTATGGAGGAGGTCTATATTGATGCGGCATATAGGGAGCACTTGGTATAGCTTCATGTTGAGGAACCCCATATCTATTTTGTGCGTGTATACCATATTCTATAGGCATGTCATGTTCTATTGTGTTGCCCCCAAATTTGACATGAGGTTTCCTTGTGTCCAAATTTTGAGCATGCCTTTGAATGTCCACTTGTTTTGATTGATCCATAGCTTGAGCATGTGATTGAGCATATCTATCTGCATAAGACTTCCATAATGGTCTTCGAAGGTAAGTATCATATGTTTGACCGTGTGTATGTGGGATTTCTGGTTTTTGAAGCAAAGCTGATGGTGATTCAGGTACCATATGCGGTCCTCTATTTCCTCCATTATTAGGTCTCCCTTGATCCATGTTGGAGTGAGTTTGTTACGAGGGTCGGTTTTCCATAAGTTGAGACATGTCAAAGTCATGAGGTATTTTAGCTCCACTTTGTGCCATCATGTGTAAGAAGTATTGTCTATCCCTCTTCATTATCTCTTCAACCAATCTATTGAAATGAGGATTCATTATGGATTCTTCTATATCTGCTGATAATATTGAAAAGTTGTCCACATTGTCATTGTGTGTAGCATTTTTGTTTGTATTGTCTGCGTTTTCCACATTTGGAATGTGTCTATAAACATCCATGTCAGGCAATGTAGTGTGCCCAGGATTGAAAAATAAATCATTGTCATACTCATAAGAACTCATGTTTGCGGACTCTTGAGCTTCTTTAGCTTTTCTCCTAGATTTTTGAAGACGGGTTTCAACCATGAACTAGGTGTTTGACCAAGATGTGAGAGACTAGATGAAAAATGGAAAGAGTATGGAAGACCAAGAGTTGTATGGAGTGTAAATGAATCTTGAGGTGTACTTGCAAATGTCCAAAGTGTAAGACCAAGTATGTATGTAGTAGAGTAGGTGTGACTTCCAAAGAGATGATTGTTTCTCTTGATGAGGTAAGCTGACCTTGACTCTAAGTAAGACCAAATGAGACCCAAAGGTAAGAAACCTTGATGAGGGACCACTTAGCAAAGTGTAGTTGTATGTAGTATGTTGACAAAGTATGATGAGGACAAGAAAGTGTTTTAGACTCCAAAAGTGTGTTGTTTGATGTAAAGTTGTTTTGCATACACTTGAAGACACAAAAGACACAATGTTTTGTTGTTTGGTCTTGAATGTTTGAATGTTTAAAATAAGACAAGCACAATTCTTATGGCTGGCCAAGAGAATAGTTGTTGATCCCACATAGGGTTTTACCCCCGAGGCTACGCTATTCAGAGCGGATACTTAGATGCTTGACCTCACTGGCTCCACCCTCGGCACTCACTTCTCGGGTCAGCCAAGCATCAATCCCCATGAAAACTCCCCATGGCAAACTTTGTATCTCTACTAAGAACCGTATGTGTGTGGGCCGCTACCAGAGGTCCGACCTCTAAAACAAAATGGTGCTAGTAAGGGCATCCGCTCGTGTGGCCATACATGCAGCACTTTCAGCTCTGTAAATACAGAAGGCTCCCAGCCGGTAGGGGTTACGCCCTACAAATGATCAAATAAATTTGATCAAACGGGTTTATGGGGAGACATAGTGTCGGTATGAACTAATTAGCACACGTTATTCATAGTTTTCACCATGAATACATTTGATTATAGTGGTTCGGATGAGGTGGGTTTTCCTCGCTACCACTTGGGTCGTTCTTTTCTCACTAGTAGTCCTAATGACCACACGGGAAGACAGGCCCTCTAAAGATTAAACAAAAAGAGCCTATTGCTCAAGACACAAAAGACAATGATTCAATTTTAGTGCACCAATGGAAGTGTTTGCTAATCTATGAAAACAAGGCACACAACAAAATTTCAAAACCCTAGCCAAGGACCTGCAACAAAATTTGTTAGTAGTTTGGGTTGTTTCAAATGATCACCCCTTCCTGCAAGCACACAAGTTAGGTAAATTTTAAAAACCCAAAAGACTTTGTGAAAGAGGGGCCTTCAACAAAAATGTTTTTGCTTCCAAAACAAGCTGCACAAACTTGGTTAGCTAGATCTGCAAGGGTTAGTCCAAAAATAAATCAGATCTGAAACCCTAGGTGCGAAATCCGAAAACCGAATCAAAGAAAGTTTGAAATTCCGAAACAGTAAAAACACAGACGCTGTTATACCAGACACAGACGCATCTTTATGACACAGACGCGGTTCTGTGATGCACAGACGTGGCCAAAACACACAGACGCCCGTCTCGGACACAGACGCGATCAGAAGTAACGCAGACGCGATTAAGTAACACAGACGCCCCTGTCTGAGACCTACAAAACAAAATTTGTTGAAAAAACAGACGCGATTCCCGCCTCCGCAGATGCTCCTAAAACTCAGAGACGCGATCCGAACACTCGCAGACGCGGAAATACCTAAAATGTCGTCGAAAAAATGTCTGATCTGCAACTTCAAAAACGCAAAATCTGCAACAAAAAGGTTAAATGCAAAGGGACAAGAGTCCCACCAGGCGTGCCAAAATGTTTATGGTGAAAATGGATAACAATAATAACAATATTGAAAGGCTAAATGAATTCAACCACAAAACCCTAGCCTAACAATCAACAAAGATCCACCATAACATATGAAGATTACCTAAGACAATGCAAATCACATGAAATCACAAAGATTATACCATCACATGTCCAATAGGGTTTTGATCTCCATTCTTCCTATCTCCATTGATCTTGCTTGATATATTTGCTCTCAGATTTTATATGCACAAGAGCTCAACAAAGAACGGAATGTGGTTGCTAGTAGGATCGTAGTGTAGTCAATTGCATAAAAGATCATTAGGGTTTGACAATGAAGGAGGCATCTTCTTAAATAGAAGACACAATATGAAATGGAGGGATAAGATTGAGAGGTGTAAAAAGAGAGGTCGGCTAAGATTAGAGGGTAGGTAAAAGAAATACCAAAATAATGAAAGGGGTAGGTAGTGTAGGAATTAAGAGATGAATGACATGTGTCATGTGTAGAAAAAGCTAATGAATTGATTAAATAAATAAAGATTTATTTAATTAATAGAAGAAGTAGGATAATTAAATAAATAAAATATTTATTTAATTTAGGAAAAGGATAATTTAAATAAATAAATGTATTTATTTAAATGAGAAATAAGGCTAGAAGAGGATAAATGAATTAATTAAATAAATAAAGATTTATTTAATTAATAGAAGAATTAGGCTTAGATAATTAAATAAATAAAATATTTATTTAATTAGACTGGACAATTTTAGGTGTCTACAGGCGCTATCACCCTTCCTATTGAAGTTCATACTAAATCCATGGATGTTGACTTTGTTATCATACCCTCTTTCGAACAATTTTGTGTGAAGTTGGGCTATCCTTGGCTATCTTCCATGAAGGCTACTGCTTCTCCAATCCACAAGTGTCTGAAATTTCCTTACAATGGAGAAATCATAATCATGAACCATAGCTTATTTCGTCCATCTGAATGAAGCCCTAGTGTTCCTATTGATTTCTTTTGGCCTAAGCAATTTCAATCTCTTCCATCATGGAGTGATGCTCTTTTTCAATCTTATAAAAAATGGAAGAAAGATATGATCTTATCCTTAAGTCAACCTAGATCCCCAACACTTGACATTCCTATCATACTTGAAGATAAAGTTCTTCCCCTCATGGATATAACTAATCTCCTTCCTAAGGAAGATCGTCAACCTATTCCTATGGATGTGACTATACCTTCTCCTAAGAAGAACAACAATATTCCTCCTAAGGTTAGACCTATATCTCCTCCTCATGATGGACCTAGTCTCCTTCCTACACCTAATATTCCTCCTTTGTATAGTGCAGTTCTACCTCCTTCCTCTTATCGAGAGAAGAGGCCTGCTTCTCCTCTTGTTCAACCTAAAATACCTCAACCTAAACCTTCAACTATCAAGGAGAGAAACATTCCTACTTTTTCAAGTGTTCCTCCTCCTTCTCAGCCTTTCACCAAGACTCAATGGAATCATTGTGCGAGAGAGACCCGACAAAGACATTATGTTTGAGCTCATGAAGTTATCCCTCAAAATAATCAATCTTCTCAAACTCCAATAGTTGACATGATTCCGTTTTCTCCTAAGAAAGATGTTCAATCTATATCTCCAAATCATAAGTTGCACAAAACATGTGATGGTTTTACTCCTATTCATGTTCTTGCTACTCTTTCTCTAAACTTTGATGAAGAAATGGGCAAAAATGTTATTCATGATGGCAATACAACTCCTAGTGCTTTTGATAGTGAGTATTAATATGTTGATGTGGACAAGCATTTTTCAACTAAGTTTTCACAAACCCTAATCCTAACTCCTAGAATCAAACGAAGTGACTTACAACATGAGCATAGTCCTTGTTTGGATCTTGTGATAGTTCCATCTGTTGTGCTCGATGTCGCTCCTCTGGCGTGTTTCTCACCTTCCCGAAATAGTATTTAGCAAGATCGGGAAGCGGATGTCGTGCTAGATTAGCAATATCAGCATTGTAGATCTTCTCTCTCTCTCTCTCCCCTTTCTTGCTCTTTTGTGACCATTCTTCTATGTGTATCCCTGTTCTTCTATTGTTCCCTTAATGTCTATTTGGGGACAATGCAAAGCATTGAGATATTTTCTTGGTCTCTTTCATGTTGACTCAAAAGACATCCTCTCTTCCCTTTCTTCCAAGGTAGTGTCCTTCTTTGGGGAGTGACGATTATTATATGCACATACATATATGATATACACGAGTTATCATACAACATACTGACCCTGAGGAAAGAGAAACTACCTCATGTTTTGTGTTCATTATCCTTGGGTTTATTCCTCGATTGGGGTTTAAATCCTTGCGGTAATGTGATTCCTCTCTTCTCTCTCTCTTGGGTGTATCCTACCTTAAATAAATCACTCTTGATAAGGCATGCGCGATCTCTTTAACGTGGGGGAATACACTCCACTCATATTTTCCTTTTCGATACTTAAAATTATTTAGTGAACTTGGCTTTGCTTCATAATTTTGGTATCTTTTTCGTGACTCATAGTGAGGAGAACCTTGCTAATTGAACTCATGGTTTTCCCCTTCTCGGTCTTCCCTTTTACTTTTTCAATCAAAGTCGTAAGCTCCTAAGTCCACTGGGGGCTTGGTGCATCTTGCCTCTTTGATGAGGTAAAAGTCTTTCAGTCTTGTTTCCTTTTACTTTATCGATAGTATTAGCATACAATCATACTCCCGCTAAAGTGGGGGCTAAATGTAGTGTCATAAAATTGTGATCCTAGCAATTTTTGATCGTATTAGGGTCCTCACGCATGCGAAATCGAATCCCCTAGCCTGATCGAAGACTGGAGACTACTCAACCCCTGAAAATTGCTTCTCCCTTGCCCTCCGCACCACCCTGTCTGCACTCTACCTTGAGGAAAAGGGTAGGACAGGGGCATGGCACCCCTATACCTTCCCTATTTTGGGATAGGACCCTTCCTAAGTCTGCATTGAAGGTTTTGCAGTGAGCGGGAAAACTTCCCCAATGTTGGCCTATGATGAAAATCAGTTTCATTAACCTTAATTGATAAGTATAAAAGTTGCATTTACCCTCTCATTTGAACAAGTTGGATAAGTGGGATGAGTGGGAAGTTTACATGAGATCAAGCATTCAAGAGAATTCAAGAATTCACGCATTCCTTTCCAGCATTGAGCATTCTCAAGTCTCCCTTCAAGGCTAAGTGTTGCATTCAAGTCAAGGATTCAATTATTGAAGAGGAGATTGATTCCAACATTCAATTCTACACAAGCATTTCTATCACAACCTCCCTTGAGGTGATTTACATTTTAGTCTTTCATTTACATTTGCTTGCAAGTACTTTCTTTCATTACTTGGTTAATTCCAAAACTGGGGTTTGACCTGAAGGCAAACCCCCAATCCCATCCCCTTTTTCTCTCTTTTTTGTGTGTAGGTTGCAGGTGTGCAGTTGTACTTTTAGATTTAGACTCCATTTGTAGAGGCAGAAAAACCCTTTTCATTTCGCGGATTTTTCGGAGGACTATGTACATTCCCGCCACGGTCCAGGAAAATTTTCCTCAAATTTGCAGGGTGGCTTCGTCTTGAGAATAAAATATTTGAACTAAGGAGATTTATTTAAAGTATCAATATGGTAATCTTGCACCAAATGTAAAGTATTCTTTACAAGGGGTAGATAAGGGCATGTCTTGATTATTGTCATTGTGAGTGCAACAACCAAATATACACACATTGTCAAATCTATAATCTATTTTGTGCTATAGAACAATAAAATTTCCTCCTAAAAGATATTTTAATATGGAATTCAAGTAATGCTAGAGTACCCTCTACCATCCTTTACCTCTTCTTTGAAGGTGCCTCAAAAGGTTAGAGCAATAGAAGAACAAACTTATCACCACCAATAAGTAACTCTTTAGACTTGAGAAGAATAAGGCAAATGCATATGACAAGATGAAGTGATAAATTGATTAGCATAAAATTTTAATATAGAAAATGATATCTAAGATAGATGCAAAGGGAACACCCATCTTGAGGCCTGAATCAATTTACATATATGCACAAATAAGTTGAGGAGTAGGACACACACACATAGTACCTCATTTTATGGAAGGATTTTCTTGTCGAGCATGCCACATGAGAAGATAATTTTTTTGTGCAAAAGCATCCATAATTAAGCAACATTGAGGAAGATGCTCGTATGAAGAGGGGGATGCTAATCCCTTGATCCTATAGTGTGCATAGGGATATGAATAGTCATATTTTGGTTAGCATAACTATTGTGTGTAAAATTATGTGTGTCAATCCATTAATCAAAATATTAAACACAATACTCAATGAAACATTATAAGAGAGAATAAAACAAATAAAAAAATTAAAACACTCCCTCAAATCGTCCCATTGTTCTCTAATCTCAAGGAACTTGCGGGTTTATGGGTTGGCTCTCAGCTGCATGATCACAAGATGGCTATCTGGGAAACGAGAGTGAAATGATACAATTCTATGATCTAGATGATGATATGCAATTCTAAATTATCATGATAGCTATGCTAAAAATCCAATGAATTCCATTATCATGCAATGATACTATTGATATGTTGAATTATGATGCTAAAACATACTTTTAGGAATGCTGCTAATGATGCTAAGATTGCTAAAAAACTCCTAAGAATGCTAAGGGTGCTAAGGGTCCTCTCATGGCTGAGAAGAGAGGTATTTGTAGATTTTCCAAAGCTAAAGCTGAGGTGGAAGGATTCAATGGTGGAGATTTGATCTAGAGAGATCAACAGTCAAAAATGAGGAAGTTGGAGAGAATCAGGTAGATATGACACTTGTCATCCTAGAGAAGACAAGTAGCATAGAAGGATCTCAAGAAGGCCACACATGTCTCTTAAGAGGGCAAGTGGCATGGATGAATTAAACATATGGAAAGAAAGCCACATGTCCTCAAGAGAGGATAACAAACCCATAGGAGGTTAAGATAGAATTGGTTAGTAGATAGGAGGTTAGGTTAACCTATGGTTAGATAGAGGTTGAATTGGAGGAAGGTTAGAGGGTGGTTAGGAGTAGGAGACATGTGATTTAATTTAAATTTAAAAATTCAAATTAAATGGAAGACACATGTGAAATTAATTTTAATTGAAAATTTAAATTAAAAGGGAAGAAAAATTGAATGGAACAAATTAATTAACCTTGTCCATTTAATGGAGAAATGAGGAAAATGATTTAGAAAGGACTGTGTATGCTTGGAATGTGGTATCGGCCTGGAATGTGGGAAAACATCTCAAATACACACTTGAAACAATATGTTAGAGGTTAGAAATCAAAATCCAAAACCAAGAAGCTATCTTTGAAAAACCAAACTCTAAGCATGTTCCATGCTCCTCTATCTCTAAAGGTCCTCAAGAGTCAAGGTGGCCCTCACTTGGAAGAGCACTTGATCTCTTGGATGACAACCTAGAGAATGAGATTTAAATGATTCTAGGATCAAAATGGATGCAACTAAGATCCTAGTGAAAGCTAAGATGATGGATTAAGATGAAATGCAAGATGCAAGACTAAATGCTCAAGGTGATGACAATATGAAACTAGGTTAATTCTAAATTGAAGATTGAATGCTACTAGATGAGTTAATTAAGCTAGAAAAGGATATGCATTTAATCTAAATGAAACTAAAATGCTATGAGATGAATGCTTGATGCTTGAAGATAATAAAGAGAGCTCCTTAACCTGCAAAACGACTACAAGTTTGATGCACAAAAGACTTTTATATGGAGAATGAGAAATGAGAGCTCTATTTATAGGGAAAATAGGGCAATGGAGGGTTGAGATTGAATAATCTCAACAAGGGCTAGGATTGAAAGTTATCAATCCATGTGAGGGATTCAGTCCAATCTCAAGTTGACAAATATCACCTTGAGAGGGCTCGAGGGGAGATGTAAGAGACATTAAATGCTTGAGGAGACATGAAGGCTACCTTAGGAGGTAAGGTTATGGTTAGGTTAGTGGATAACCAATGGATAAAGCCTTTACCCAAGGGGTAAACTCTTGTGCAAGGGTTAATAGGATAACTAGGGTCAAAGCCATGAGTGCTTGATGAGACCCTTAGGTTAGCTAAGGGTTAAGTTAGAGAGAAAGTCTCTAACCATGTGGGAAGGTTGAGTTAACCATTAATGGTTAGGAAGACTTTGGGGACAAATTTGTAAGTCCTTCCAAATTTGGGGAACTCAACAAGTTAGCTTGTTGAAGAAATAAAATATTTAATGCATTTAGAAGACTTTCTTCCAAATTTGAGAAGTGACCTCCTCAAATTTAGGGAAAGGATATGATTAGGAGTTGATTGGGCTAATTAAAAGGGTTTAGAAGAATCTAGAAGGCTCTACAAGAGGTTTAGGAGGCAAGTGGGAGATGTAGGGTTTTGCAAGTGGGTGGGGGAAATTTTTTTTTAATTAAAATAAAATTAATTTATTTTAATTTTGGTTGCAACTTGCATTTGATAGATTTAAATAAATATTGATTTATTTAAATGTGATTTTTAATTTTGCAAGTGGGTGGTTTTAATTAATTGTAAATTTAATTAAAAATGGCTAGAAGGGGGATTTTAATTAAATGCGAATTTAATTAAAAATGGCTAGAAGGGGGATTTTAATTAAATGTGAATTTAATTAAAAATGGCTAGAAGGGGGATTTTAATTAAATGTGAATTTAATTAAAATGGCTTAGAAAGGGGGATTTTAATTAAATGTGAATTTTATCTAAAATGGCTTAGAAAGGGGGATTTTAATTAAATGTGAATTTAATTAAAAATGGCTAGAAGGGGGATTTTAATTAAATGAGAATTTAATTAAAATGGCTTAGAAAGGGGGATTTAATTAAATGTTAATTTAATTAAAATGGCTTAGATAGAAAAAGGGAAATATTAATCAAATCTTTAATTTGATTAATGGTCAGTTAGAAGAATAGGGATATTAATTAAATCTCAATTTAATTAATTGGAAGAAATGGGGATAATTAAATGAATAAAATTCACTTAATTTGTTCTGCAACTTTTAGGTGTCTATAGAATGAATTTAAGAAAAGGAACCATATAAAAAAATTATTCTATTTATTTATATAGTAGAGGAATAAAAGGCTTCAATTAATTAAATAACTTCATATTTAACCAATTATCTCTAGACCAATTTTTAGTGTATACAACTATTAATTAACTTACATGATCATATACATAGTCTTATATAAGGGTAGCCAAGTTAATCTAGGTAGCATCCATGTCATAAGTATGGTATATATAGGAGGTAATTGTTATTTTATTAACATCATATGTATTGTAAATTGTTTCATAGGCTTTTTGAGGTATACTCCTTGAAGAAGTTTATTATTCTCAAGTTTTATCAAGTATTTGCAACATATTCCTTATTACATTATTCTCTAAAGCAATTATTTCATTATATAGGAATATCAATTTATTGTTGTTTGTGTGTTATAGTTTGAATCATATAAACCTCTAAGTTACTCAAAGAGCAAAAAATAGTGTCATGGGAGTTTTTCTTGGATCAACCTCAATATTGTCTCATGATTTACTTACCTCTAAGTTACCCAAAAAGAAAAAAAATTGTGTCATGGGATTCTTTCTTGGATTTACCTCAATAAGATCTCATGTTTTATTTAGCAATTTGGTTATGGAAGATTATAGTGTGTAAGAGAATAGGTGCAAGAGTGGAAAAGTGTTGTGTGCAACAATGGAGTTTTGGTTGGTCCTAAATGTTCATAACAACATGCTAGTATGTGTAGTTTATCCTTGGCTCCATTATTTGTCTTGAGGGGTGTGATTCTATCTCTTGGGTACACTAATGTCTTGCATTAAATGACAATGTCCTTTATAAGGTATTGCATCAAACCCATAAACCTACTTTAGGGGAAAATTATTGTCTTAGGATAATTTTTGGAATTTGCCTCAACAAGATCTTGGCATAGTTATTTTAACAAAAGGATGTAGAAGCTTGGAATTGGTGATAGAATAGATGCAAGTGTGGAAAAGTGATGTGTGTAACATAAGGTGAAACTTTAATAGAGTTATTACAATACCTAAATATTTGTGAGAGCTTTCTAAAGTGTGTGAGGCAAGTTGTACAAGTGTTCCTTCTTATATGTTAAAGGATACTTAATTTTTTTTATAAGACATGCTTTTATAAAATATGTAAGACATTTCTAGTTGTTGAGGAAATTAGGGTCGATGTTTATTGAAAGATTGAGCATTTAGATAAGAAAAGTAAATTTTGAACATGAGGGATGCTACCATGTGCACTCCTATCTAGGGGAAATGAGTGCAAGTACTAACGCCTTTGATAGGTATATGATTAAAAATAAGGTATGTGTGCATGAGTTTCTAGAGAAAACTATGTATGCTTTTTTGAATCAACGTTTCGGATTGCACTTAGCAATCCATCATTAGGATACAAAAAAGTGAAGAATCAGATTGCAAACAAAGTCTTAAAAGAAGGGATACAGTAAGAAGTGGAAAACAAGGAACAATGGAGAGGGTAGAACATAAACAAGATGAAAAAGCCAGAAAAAATATAAATGAAAGAAAAAGGAAAAAACAAGATTGAACTATAACTAATATAATAATGAAAAACCTATGAAAGGTATAAATAAAAGACAATACATATTATTAAATAAAAATAAAAATGAACCAAATGAAAAAATGAAAAATAAAAAGTAAATAATATGAAAAACCAAATGTTATGATAGTGTTAATATAAAAAGAACAAAAGTAGTAAGTGTTGGCAACAATACAACAAACTGAAAAGGGGGGGGGGGGGGGGGGGTTTGTTGAATCAATTTGCACAAAATCTTGTTGCAACTTAAACCATAAATCAGATCTGATAATTAACAGTTAAAGATGCAACAACACCAAATCAATAACACACATAACACCAAGATTTTTGACGTGTAAAACCCAGTTAAGGGAAAAAGCACAATGGGAAACTACCCACAACGAGATAATACCCTGTTAGGAGTAAATAAAATATTACAATGGGGGATGCATATGCATTCAGGCACACTGCCTAGATTTCACTGCTCAAATAAGAAACCCAGTAAGGCTACAACCTTTAGGGAAGACTCATTGCATTACAGGAAGTCTCACTGACTTACAAAAGCATTCGAACAACAATCCAGATTACATGAACTATGAAAATAACATCTCCATATGCCTGAGTACAATTATGGTTAGGCTCACTGTCAAATCTTCTTTGCAACACACTTCTTCACACAACTTCACACAACTTCTCTGCTATTGAATGATTGATACAATATTTGCACATAGCATGATATCTCTCAATTATCATTACAATTATTTATACAAGTCATCAACCTATATTACAAGGTTGGCTAAACCCCCAACACAAATAATAAAATAATAACCTCACACGCTACAACAATACATGAGGACCAAAATAATATCATTTAAGACATAGTCTGGACCTAAACAACCACCACAAATATGCAACACCTCCAACAATTACGCCTCAATCATCCACAACATGCTACAATCACCAAGAATGTCGCATAACACAAAGAACATCACCAGACAAAGAAAATCTTCAATAACGTTCACAATAATTAATGTGGACCACTGAAACTTCTGCATAATCAACTAGAGATATATACATCAACTCATCTACAACACACAAGGTAAACAAACTCATTCAACCAAACTGCAATACTAGAATACATAGAAGAATATGTTGACATCAATGACAACACATCATTCCAGCAAACTTCTCAACAATATCCAACAATCTCCCCCTTTGGCATTGATGGCAACATATGAATGTGAAAAATAATCAATGCAAAGAAAGGAATCAACTCTCAGCAATCTCCCTCAAAATTAGAAGGATCAAATCCCCCTTTGACAAACAACTCAAATCTCAAAACTCAAAATACTTCAGGGTTTTTCACATGCTTCTCTCCCCCTTTGACATCAATGACAAAGGCCCAGGAATCATGATTCTCTCCCCACAAATTTGTACATCTGAACCATTGAACACCAACACTACCTACTCCCCCCAGAGTAGCATCCTCACTCATCAATTTAAATCACAAAATATCATTGTGAAGTTCACCAGACCCATGCATCTTAGTCCTCATCAGAAGGGGCGATTGTCCCTAACTTCTCTCTGAGATACTCAAAAGCATCTTTAGGAAAAGGCTTCGTAAAGATGTTTTCAATCTGCTCCTTTGTAGATACATACTTTATTCTAATTTCTTTCTTATTCACCTTCTCTCTCAATAAATAAAACTTGATTGATATATGCTTTGTTTTGGAATGCAACATTGGATTATTTGAAATATTGATAGCACTTGAATTATCACACTATATAAAAATAGGCTCATCATAAATAATTCCTTTATCCTTCAACATCTATTTCATCCAAATTACCTGAGTACAATTGCTAGCAACATCAATGTATTCAACCTCTGCAGTAGATAAACAAATAGTATTATGCTTCTTACTTGCTCAAGAGACCAACTTTTTACCCAAAAATAATGCACCACCTGTAGTACTCTTTCGGTCATCAACATCACCTACCCAATCAGTATTTGTAAAAGTGGTCAAAGTAAATTCATCATTATTAGAATACCACAAACCAAAATCAATTGTCCCTTTCAAATATCTGAATATCCTTTTTATAGCAGTACCATGAGATTCCTTAGGATCAACTTGAAATCTAGACACATGATGCACAACATTCATTATATTAGGTCTAGTTTGAGTCAAATACAACAATCCACCAACCATAGATCTATATCTAGTCTGATTAGCTTTCAGAGAATCATCATCCTTTGTCAACTTACTTTTGGTCACCATAGGTGTACCAACTGGCTTAGAGTCTTCAAAACCAAATTTCTTCAACAATTCCTTCACATAATTGGATTGAGATGAAAATACATTTATCCAACTGAGTAATTTGTAATCCCAGAAAGAATTTCATTTCACCAATCATAGACATCTCAAATTCATTTTGCATCTCTTCAACAAATTTCTTACATAGGCAGTCATTTCCTTCAAAGATAATGTCATCAACAAAAACTTCAACAATCAAAATGTTATTTTGACCAATCTTGAGTAAAAATTACTATTAGCAGTACCTTTATTGAATCCAAGCTTCATCAAATACTTATCCAATTTGTCATAACAGGCTCTAGGGGCTTGCTTCAATCCATACAATGCTTTCTTCAACCGGCAAATCATGTCCTTTTCATCTATCACCTGAAATCCATCTGGTTGCTCAATGTAGACTTCTTCCAACTCACCATTAAGAAAGGTTGATTTGACATCCATTTGGTAAACCTTGAAATCTTTATGAGTAGCATAGGCAAGAAATAATCTAACAACTTCAATTCTAGCTACTAGAGAAAAAGTCTCCTCATAATCAATAACTTCCATCTGTGAATAACCTTTACAAACAAGTCTAGCTTTATTTCGAACAACTTCACCCTGTTCATTCAACTTATTCTGGAATACCCATTTATTTCCAATTACATTTTTATCCTTAGCTCTAGGACCAAGAGTCCATGTATGATTTTTCTCAATCTGATTAAATTCTTCTTCTACAACTTTAATCCAATTTTCATCTTTACATGCTTCATCAACATCATTAGGTTCAATCTTAGAAATCAAACAAATTTCTTTAGCAAGTCTTCTCCTAGTCATCACACTCTTATTCTTGTCACCAATAATTTGATTTTCTGAATGATTCAACCTCACATACCTGGGAGTTTTAGGATTTTCTTGAATTTCAAGCTCTTGAACTCCTTCTTCTTCACCTTTCTCTTCATTCTTTGACTTTTCCGGATCAATCTGAACTTGACTTTGGGTCTGCACTTGCTTTCCTTTATCTGAACGTGTATCCTGATCATCATAATCATATCTGCAAGATCTAATTTGTCTTATTACCTTCATCAACCTTCACATTAGCACTTTCAACTATCTTTCTCAATCTTTTATTATAACACCGGTAGGCATTACTTCTTGTAGAATAACCAAGAAAAATTCCTTCATCATAGCTAGCATTAAACTTTCCAAGATCTTCATCTCTTTTGATATAGCATTTACTACCAAAAATTCTAAAATATCTAACTATAGGAGCATGACCAAACCATAAGTCATAAGGAGTCTTACTTGTATCACCTTTGATATTTACCTGGTTAAGAGTGTATATTGTAGTATTCATAGCTTCTCTTCAATACACATGCAGAACATTTCCTTCAATCATCATGGTTCTAGGATCTTCTTGAACTGTTCTATTCTTTCTCTCCACAACACCATTTTGTTGTGGTGTCCAAGGAGAAGATAACTGTCTCTTAACTCCACGCTCTTCACAATAGGCATTAAATTCATTGGAAGTAAATTATCCACCTCTGTCAGATCTCAAACACTTTAGCTTCATTCCAGTCTCAGTTTCAACTCTAGCTTTGAAAATCTTTAACTTCTCCAGTGCTTCAAGCTTCTCTCTTAAGAAGGTAACCCACATTATTCTTGAATAATCATCAATCAACAACATGAAATACATGTCACCCTACAAGATTCTTAATCTAGAAGGACCACACAAATTAGTATGCACAAAATCCAACAATCAATTAGAATTATATTGTTTTCTCTTATAAGTAACTCTTGTATGATTCCCTAATTGACATTCCTTACATACTAGATTAGAAGGCTTTATTAACTTCAGTAGATCTCTCACTGCTTGAGTAGAACTTATCTTAACCATGCAATCAAAATTTACATGTCACATTTTTCTATGCCATAACAAACTTTCATCAATCTGAGCAATCAAACAACTTTTAACACCAGCATTCAAGTGAAAGATATTACCTTTAGTCT
The DNA here is from genome assembly GCF_030272615.1 of Cryptomeria japonica. Taxonomy (NCBI): domain Eukaryota; kingdom Viridiplantae; phylum Streptophyta; class Pinopsida; order Cupressales; family Cupressaceae; genus Cryptomeria; species Cryptomeria japonica. The sequence goes on along the minus strand of NC_081412.1, from coordinate 466,819,685 downwards.
TTGTACCTAATGCAATCCAAGTTCCAGAGCTACTCAAGATCTCACATTTGTCATTCTCGAATTGCAAGTTATATCTCTTATCAACAATCTGACCAACACTCAAAAGATTATGCTTTAAACCTTTTGTTGGAACCCTAAATTTCATAACAATACCGCTGACATGATCACCAAGCTTTTGTGTTTAAAATGGTGAAATGTTGAAGCTACATAAGTTTTCTTTTACCTAACATAGAATCCCACATATTGTCACCATTATGCCCTCATGATATGTGAAAAATTCTTGGTAAATCCAAGAAAGATTAGTAAAATAACCTCACTAAGAAAACATTTCATGACTATGTCAGAATAGCTATTCTGATCTGATAAATCAATGTTAAACATCGATATCGGGATAGCTAACCAGATCCAATAAATCAGTGCCAAACATGGACATCAGGATAGCAATGTCGAACATGAAGTATTGATTGCCTGTTAGAATGACTAACAAAAGTGGAAGAACAATTCTTTATGATTCCAATCGAACAAACTATTTCGATAAGCATTACATCAATATAGTTATACCAAACAAGATATTTGAGGTGCTTATAAGAATAACCACCAAAGACAGAGAAGTAGTATTTTTTAATGCCGACAGAGTAAGCTATCTTGACACACACACATTTCGGGATACGTCATCCCAACGAAAGAAAATACAAAAAGAGCATTATGCAAGCATATCAGAATAACTTATGAAGTCAGAATAGCACATCAACAGGGTTCCGATTACTGAAGCTATCCCGATGGTGAATAAATAGAATGGCATCGGGGGAACTATCTCGATTATGAACTTATGACCAATGAAGTGATATCGGTAACATTTATGGTGATAAAGGAAAATGAAGGTGATACCCTATCGGTATAGCTAATGAGATCGGGATAATGAATCGCCTATGATCCGATAGCATAACTTATTCTAAAAATAGGCATATGGATGGTCGTCAGAATAGTTACTCCGATGGCGTGCTTTTGGTTGAAATACCTCTATTGGTATAACTAGTGAGATCAGAATAATGGATTATCTATGAACCGATAGTCCAACCTATTTCAAAAATGAGTACATGAAGTGACATTGGAACGGCTACTCCGACAACACACTCTCGACTGAATACCTCTATCGGAATAACTTACAACGAAAGGTAGAATCAAAGGTGAAGATCTTCATCGGGATAACTTGTGAAGTCGGGCATACAGTTTTTTGGTATGCCGATAGTTGAAACAATCCCGATAGGAATCATCTAAGATGTGTTTGGCATAGGTAACCCGAAGATCAAAATCAAGCTGGTGGTTATCGGTATAACCTATGCCAAAATGACATGAAGGACAGTCAGTTTCCAGAAGCAACTAAATTGTTAGAAAGGTGCCAAACAGATGTGAAAGATGAAGTGAAGGGATGCAATCCTTGTGTAGATGATTTATATGTAAAACATTAAAAGAAAATGGGGGATGAGAATTAATTTTAATGTATAAAAAAATAAAAACAGATTTGTAAAATATCATCAGATAGAAATAAATAAATTTACAGTCAGTTTTCCTTCTTCTCTATTGTGTTGTAGTAAATTTCTCTTGAGATTAGTTCTCTGTGATAACCATTTGAAGCAAGTGGTTGTTATCTTAAAATCCTTGTGTGAATATTTCATGTCGTAATTTCAAGTTAGAAAAATATAGAGTTCATCTGAGACAAAAGGCAACTATTTGCATTTTATTCTGATTGGTCTTTTCGTGAGAGTTAAATTCCATCAAACTAATAGTAATTGAAGACATCTAATTGTAACATTGAGGGTTAGGCAATTGACATATCCATCCAAGGGAGGATTTAAAAATTGTCTTTTAGAGTTATACATAGGGTTTGTAAGCGAATGACTCTATTGCCCAAAAGAAATAAGGCACTGGTCTAATTACATATAAATTTCAATTCAAATCACTTACCCACACTTTTCAGTTTCATTTTTATGTTAGTAGGAGATATAAGTAGAAGTTAGAAGGAAGGATAGTCAGAAATCAGACAGTAGGAACTAATAATATGATGAAACAATAAGGATCCGGTCAACTACTGAGAGGGGGGGTGAATCAGTAGATAGAAAATATACTAAACTTTCACCAAACTTAATTCCAACTCAGAAACAACTTGCTAATCCTAACCGGTTTAGTCATTGTATCAAAAATTGCAACTACACTGTCAAACTTTACCGGTTGACCAAAACATCAATGATACAATGCAATAGATTCGAAACTTAAATACCATTTAACCAAAACATTAAACCACTTCACTAATATCAGTAATAGATTATTTCATATCACTTTTGGTCATATATCTAAGTGCATTTACCAGTCATTCATATCAACCATACCAAAACACATCCACAAAATCATTCACCACTTGACACAATGATTTTTCACGTGGAAACCCAAATGGGAAAAACCACAGTGGGGATGAATGCCCACAAGTATTTTGAACTCTTCTGAAGTTCGCTCTATTAGGAGCCAAGCCTTGTTAGAAGATTATACAATAATGTCCTGTTAAGAACATATCCAGTTAAGAACCACCCGGTTAAGGGATTGACTACAATACCCTGTTAAAGGTAACCTCGGTGGAGGATTTCAAATCTAAGCTAATGGATCACCTGGATAGAGGATTTAAACAAGAAGCCTGTTAAAGATTACCCAGTTAAGGGATTTTACTAGTTGTAATGGTTAGAGAACAACAGGTTCTTTGCTAATCTGGAAATAGCACTTCCTTTCTTAGTTAGATCCTTTTCTACTCCTATCTACCTTCACATCATTCTACAGACACTCCTTTTGGTTCAGCAACAATCACTACCACACTTAACCAAATTTACCAACACAATTACAAAACAACTCATCGACCTTATAAGCAAATACAATAGCTCGGTAACACAACACAAAACCTACAAATCTCATAGAGATTACAAACACATCAGTTCAATCATAACCATTGGATTACATAACGATCAACTACACATTGTTCTAGACAACATCAACCGCTCTTGGATCACCGCACATTGGATCCTGTAGCTCATCATGCGTTTTTCACTTCATTCTATGCATTGGGTCATTCCCAAGATAAACGGTTATCTTCATGTGCAAAAACCACTTTGAAACTCATCACGTGCATCATGCTTACATGGCATCTTCATCTCCGATCATCATTCGGTCATAGATCATCACAACCGATTCTCCAAGCTCCATCGGTTAGGGTTCTTCTTATCAACTGGTTAGGGTTACTAGTTGATCTTACTGCTTCAATAATAATACCGATACCAGTTTCCTTCACTTCTTTACTACCGGTTGCATTATTGCATCATTACCGGTTGCAATACAACTTCATTATCGGTTACTATTGACATCAATGACAACACTATACTTCATCAATGCAATCTTCATGCAATGCCAACATGAACCAAATTAGAGAAAAGATAATCAGTTAAATAAGATCACCAAGAGAGTGGGAGAAATCAGATAATTAAAAGATAGTTTATCCCAAAGACATATGCCAGTTGAGATAAACAATAGAGGTAGAAAATACAATACACAAATCTGCTATAAAAAGCACCAAGTAAGAATATAAGTTGGTGAGTAGGTACACCAGCCTAGGTTCTGCAGAGCCTAAAGTGAGGGAGTTAGCAACCTTGAAAGGTCCACTCTATTAGTTGGCCAAATCAATTGGAATATTTGATCATTGAGCAAGGCGTACTCATAGAATTTTCCAATCTGTTGATTTAAGAACCAACAGATTGGCAAGTTAGCAACCTTGAAATGTTCACTCTATTAGTTGGCCAAATCAATTGGAAGATTTGATCATTGAGCAAGGTATATTCATAGAATTTTCCAATCTATTGATTTGAGCACCAAGAGATTGGTGACTCTTCTAGGGAGATAAGTAAGCTATCATTGGGAAGAGTCAAACATATTTGAGTTTGTTGCAGAAAGGACTCTGGTGCAGAAAATAACTCAGAAGAATGAAAAAGAATTTTGTCCTCTATGAAAGAGGTGGTGACTTTGTGTACAATTAATGAAGAAAAGATCAATAGTTGAAATAATATCAACTCAAAATGTTTCAGTATCCATATTCTTACGAAGTACCGTGTTCAGGGATACAACATACATATACACAATGGCAACTTTATGAAGCATACAAGCCATTGGATATTAGTAGCATCCCTAGGTATCCATATCCATTCCCCCATGAGCTTAAAAATTGTATGCCAAGGTTCCAAGGAGAGGAAAGTGAATCATCGATTAGGCATTTGAAAGCATTTTATTGGTTTATTGAAACTTTTGAGATTTACTCAGAAGAAATGATCATGAAATGGTTCATATTAACCTTGGAAGATGTTGCAGAGCATATTTTTAGGTTGATGCCCCCGCAAAGCATCTCATCATGGGAGGAACTTGAATGGTGGTTCGTAGAGGAGTTCTATGGAATCATTGAAGAAAATGTATCTGTCATCAATCCCTCAATCCATTCTCCATAATGTTGTCCATTCCATAATCAAATTCAGACAAATCATTATATTGATCCTTTTGTACATATTAATGCATTCTTCAACATAAGGAAAAAGGAAGGTGAATCTACAAATAAATTTAATTAATAGGATGATTTCAACTTATTTACAAATACCTGATGAAATAAGGCCTAATATATCTACACTTATGGAATTACTCATGAGGGTATGAGGACTTGATAGTTTGCAATTAGCGTGTTCGGTTTCTATGGAGATGAACATGACACTACATGTTGTGCAAAAGAGTAACATCAACATAAGAGATGCAAATAAAGACGAATATATAGGAGAATTAGTTATCCCTTTTGAAGGCCCATTCGATGAGGAAACAATCGATGATATTCATGATTGGGAGTTAGAATTTGAAGAAATTGTTGCTAACATTGATGATGAGGAATGGTCTCCATGTGAAGAAGCCTAGTTATCTAATAGTGAACTAACGGTTGATTCATCCAAATCTAAGAATTACAATGATTTAATTGATGAAGAGGAATGTACCAGTCATGAGAAAAGTAAATCCGTATCTGAAATCCATAGGATACTTTGATAGGAATAGAAACATGTATCAATAACATAGAGGAGGAAGAGTGTTTACTCAACAGTGAACAAATTTCAGATCTTCTTGATAGAGAGTATCAGAGAAATGCAGCAAAGGCAAAATAGGTGTACCATGGAAAGTAGATAGAATGTGCACATGCACCTGGAAATAACTTCAATTTTTTTTTCAAACCAGTTGGATGATGACATGATAGAGGATGGTTGTAATTTGGAAAAAACTTTGTGATGAGTCCTCCTATTTCTCTGATAAATACATTAATGACAGTGAGAGTACATATGATGACCGACAAATTGAAGAGTCATATGAGTATAAAGATCATTTTATTTTTTTTACAAATCTTCTTTATAATTATAGAAATAGTGATGATTAAATGATATACTGCCATAGTGTAACTAATAAAGACCTCCATGTGTTCCCAAATCTGTTGTACGAAAAATAAAAAAAATTCAGGCAGTATGGACAATACAGATATGTGTGAAAATAACATGGATGATATTATGGTAAAATCATGTGATAAAAATACCCATAGAGGAAAAGGAGTTTCAAGAAGAAGGTACATCAGACAAGGGTATGCAATATGATCATCACATAGAGGTAACTCTATCCAAAAATGACTTCCAAATTTTTCTGGCAATAATAAGGTGTATTGTGAAGTAGTACTAGAGGAGGAAAATAATTATTCTTCAAGTCCTAATGATGATACTCCTAAAATAATTTCATCTAAAGATAGAATAAAAGGTGAAAACCATGGTCAGACAGATAATGTGCAACATGCCCATAAGATAGGGACCGGTAGTGAAAAGTATGTAAATTGGGGACAATTCCAAAAGGTAGATTTTCATAAACATGAGGGTATGATAGTTTATCAAAGTTTGAGGTCTCTTATGATGAAGAAAGGAAAAGAAAATAGTTCAAAGGATCCTTACCATGATTCTATGAAGGAATATGGAGATGACAACAGAAGACATTATAATATATATGGCGAACACGGAAAGATGACAATTGATAGCCTTTATGATGGAATCAGATTGCACAATAGTATGTACTGGGATGGCATGATAGTACATGATGAAAACCAAGTATTTGATCTAGGAAAAAAACAATGTTCGGTTTTTGGGGGCCTAGGGCCACCAGATGCAATCTTAATGTAATTTGCAAAAGAGATGTGATGGGAACTTGGTCTGCTTACACCAGAGATAGATGGATTCTTGCTATGCCCACAGGGGGCATACATCTCCAGATAGAGCCACTATTGGAACCCTAAATTTCATAACAATATCCTTGACATGATCACCAAGCTTTTGTGTTTAAAATGGTGAAATGTTGAAGCTATAGAAGTTTTTTTTTATCTAACATAGAATCCCACATATTGTCTCAATTATGCCCTCATGATATGTGAAAAATTCCTGGTAAGTCCAAGAAAGATCAGTAAAATAACCTCACTAAGCAAACATTTCATGACTATATCAGAATAGTTATTCCAATCTGATAAATCAATGTTAAATACCAATATCGGGATAGCTAACTGGATCCAATAAATCAGTGTTGAACATGGACATTGGGATAGCAATGTCGAACATGAAGTTTTGATTGCCTGTCAGAATGACTAACAAAAGCAGAAGAACAATTATTTATGATTCTGATAGAACAAACTATTCCGATAAGAATTACATCAGTATAGTTATACCAAACAAGATATTTGAGGTGCCTATCGGAACAACCACCAAAGGTAGAGAAGTAGTATTTTGCAATGCCTACGTAGTAAGCTACCCCGACACACACACATTTCGGGATACGTCATCCCGATGAAAGAAAATACAAAAAGAGAATTATGAAAGCATATTGGAATAACTTATGAAGTTAGAATAGCACATCAAAAAGGTTTCGATTACTAAAGTTATCTCAATGGTGAATAAATAGAATGGCATCGGGGGAACTATCTTGATTATGCACTTATGACCAATGAACTGATATCGGTAAAACCTATGGTGATAAAGTAAAATGAAGGTGATATCCTATCGATATAACTAATGAGATCGAGATAATGAATCGCCTATGATCCAATATCATAACTTATTCCAAAAATAGGCATGTGGATGGTCATCGGAATAGTTACTTCGATGGTGTGCTTTTGGTTGAAATACCTCTATCGGTATAACTAGTGAGATTGAAATAATGGATCATCTATGAACCGATAGTCCAACCTATTTTAAAAATGAGTACATGAACTGACATCAAAATAGCTACTCCGACAACAAACTCTCGACTGAATATCTCTATCAGAATAAATTACAACGAAAGGTAGAATCAAAGGTGAAGATCTTCATCGAGATAACTTGTGAAGTCGGGCATACAGTTTTTTGGTATGTCTATAGTTGAAACAATCCTGATAGGTATCATCCAAGATGTGTTCGGCATAGGTAACCCAAAGATCAAAATCAAGTTGGTGGTTACTTATCGGTATAACCTATGCTGAAATGACATGAATGACAAACAGTTTCCAACAACGACTAAATTGTCAAAAAGGTGCCAAACAAACGTGACAGATGGAGTGAGGGGATATAATCCTTGTATAGAATATTTATATGTAAAACATTAAAAGGAAAGGGGGGATGAGAATTAATTGTAATTAATATAAAAATAAAAATAGATTTGTAAAATATCATCAAATAGAAATAAATAAAATACAGTCAGTGTTCCTTCTTCTCTATTGTGTTGTAGTAAATTTCTCTTCAAATCAGTTCTTTGTTATAACCATTTGAAGAAACTGGTTGTTATCTTAAAATCCTTGTGTGAATATTTCATGTTGTAAGTGCAAGTTAGAAAAATATAGAGTGCATCTAAGACAAAAGGCGGCTATTTGCATTTTATTTTGATTGGTCTTTCTGTGAGAGTTAAATTCAATCAGATTAATAGTAATTGAAGACATCTAATTATAACATTGAGGGTTAGGTAATTGATAGATCCATCCAAGGGAGGATTTAAAAATTGTCTTTTAGAGTTATACATGGGGTTTTCAAGCGAATGACTCTATTTCCCAAAACAAATAAGGCACTGGTCTAATTACATATAAATTTTAATTCAAATCACTTACCCACACTTTTTTAGTTTCATTTTTATGTTAGTAGGAGATATAAGTAGAATTTAGAAGGAAGGATAGTCAGAAATCAGATAGTAGGAACCAGATTAGAGAAAAGATAATCAGTTAAAGAAGATCACCAAGAGAGTAGGAGAAATCAGATAATTGAAAGATATTTTATCCCAAAGACATATGCCACTTTGAGATAAACAACAGAGGTAGAGAATACAATATATAGATCTTCTATAAAAAGCACCAAGTAAGAAGATCAGTTGGCTAGTAGGTACACCTGCCTAGGTTCTGCAGAGCCTGAAGTAAGGGAGTTAGCAACCTTGAAAGGTTCACTCTATTAGTTGGCCAAATCAATTGGAAGATTTGATCATTGAGAAAGGTTGCATACTCATAGAATTTTCCAATCTGTTGATTTCAAAACCAATAGATTGGCGAGTTAGCAACCTTGAAAGGTTCACTCTGTTAGTTGGTCAAATCAATTGGAAGATTTGATCATTGAGCAAGGCATACTCATAGAATTTTCCAATCTATTGATTTGAGCACCAACACTTTCAACATACAACACATTATCATAATTGTGCTTACCATCAAGAGAAATAGAACCTCTACCATGGATTACACAAGCTTTGTTATCACCAAATCTTACTATACCACCATCATACTTTTCCAAATTGATAAATTTACTCTTATCACATGTCATATGATGAGACCAACCACTATCAATTACCCTTTCATCTTTCTCCTCAATTTTAGAAGCCAAAGCTTTCTCCTCATTAATGTAGCTTGTAGAATCTGTAGTTACAGGATCATCTTCCTTGATAGCAATGAACACAAATTCATCTCTTGAATTTCCCTTATCTGACTCATCATCTGTCACACCTGCATTAGCAACATAATAACACTTCTTCTGATATTTGGGCTTATAAGGCTTAAATGGCTTTTTAGGATTTATATCTCTTTCTGGACACCTTGATGCAAAATGTCCTATCTTATTATATGAAAAACATTTATGAGGTAACTTTCCTTCATACTTACCGACGCCTTTAGGCAATCTTCTAGCAATAAGTGTTGCAAGCACCTCTAGCTCTCTTTCTTCATCTTCCATCTCTTTCTCATGTCTAGATACTCTTGTAGAACTTTCTCTTGGATCATATCTCTGCTTCTTGGAAACAATAGCTTTGAATGTAGATTTAGTCTTAGGAAGAGAGTCTTCAAACTCACTTAGCTCAAAAGCAGCAAGTTTACCAATCAACATATCTCTTGTCACATTTATCACAATATGGATCTCATTAATAGCAATAGCTTTATGTTTGTAAGTAGGAGGCAAGGATCTCAACACTTTAGCAACAATCTCAGATTCTTCCAATACTCTACCAGCACATCTGATTCCACACACAAGCTCATTCACTTTCTGCATAAAAGAAGTAATGTTCTCATCTTCACTCATCTTCAAGTTCTCATATTTACCCTTCAAGCTCTGCAAATTAGCAATATTCACATGACTATCACCTTCATGCAAGGTCTCCAATTTTATCCAGATCTCATGAGCAGTCTTTAAGTCCATCACATTAGTCATCTTAGAATTTGACAAGGCACTAAACAATGCTTCCTTAGCTCTAATATTGATTTTTTTTCCCTTTATTTCATCTAGAGTAGTAGGACCATTATAAGGAACATTATATACATTCTTAGTAATCTTCCAGTACTCTTCTCCAATGCATCTCAAATTACATTGCATCCGGCTTTTCTAGAGAATGTAGTTCATTCCATCAAATCTTGGACTATCCTTCTTGAAAGAAAAGGTTGCCATCCTAGATCTCCTCAAGTGATCAAGCTTATTTTTGAGGATCTAGCTCTGATACCAATTGTTGGCAACAATGCAGCAAACTGAGAGCGGGGGGGGGGGGAGGGGGGGGGATGAATCAACTTGCACAAAAACTTACTGCAACTTAAACCATAAATCAGATATGATAATTAACAGTTAAAGCATGAAACAACACCACATCAATAACACATATAACACCAATATTTTTGACATGGAAAACCCGGTTAAGGGAAAAACCATAGTGAGAACCTACCCACAATGAGATAATACCTTGTTAGGAGTAAATGAAATATTACAATGGGGAATGCACATGCATTCAGGCACACTGCATAGAGCTCACTGCTCAAAAAAGAAACCCAGAAAGGCTACAACCTTTAGGGAAGGCTCATTACCTTACAATAAGTCTCACTGACTTACAAAAGCATTTAGACAACAATCTGGATTACATGAACTGTGAAAATAGTATGTCCATATGCCTGAGTATAGTTTCGATTAGGCTCGTTGTCAAATCTTCTCTGCAACACACTTCTTCACACAACTTCCCTGCTACTGAATGATTGATACAATATTCATACATAGAATGATATCTGTCAATGATCATTACATTTATTTATACAAGTCATCTACCTATATTACAAGGTCGGCTAAACCCTCAACACAAATAACAAAATAATAACTTCACACACTACAAGAATACATGCAGACCAAAACAATGTCAACTAAGACATAGTCTGGACCTAAACAACCACCACAAATAGCTAACACCTCCAACAATTATGCCTCTATCATCCACAACACAGTACAATCACCAAGAATGTCGCATAACATGAAGAACATCACTAGACAAAGAAAATCTTTAATAATGCTCACAATAATCAATGCGGACCACTGAAACTTATGCTGAATCAACTAGAGATAGATATCTCAAAACCATTAAACCACATTAACTCATCTGCAACACACAGGCTAAAGAAACTCATTCAACCAAACTGCAACACTAGAATACACAGAATAATATGTTGACATCAATGACAACACATCATTCCAACAAACTACTCAACAATATCAACAGTAAGATAATATATAAATAATAAAATAGAAATGAACTAAAACAAAATACATATAGTAAATGGAAAAGCATAAGAAAGGAAATAAATGTGAAAGGTAAAATTAAAAAACAAAAGAAAAGAAATTAATATATAAAATGTATAGAAGTACGATATGAGAAAATATAAAAACTATAAGTATAATAAACATATAAAAGAAAAGTGGTAATAAATAATATATATGTAAAGAATAAAAGGAAAGGAGTGTGTGTGTGTGTTTTCATGTATTATGTACATATTTAATATTTATTAAAATATTGCAATCAAAACAATTAAATAAATATATAAAAAAAGTATAGGAATAAAAATGAGGGAAATTAAAAAAATGGAAAATAAACAAACAAAATTATAAGAAGGGGATGAAAGAGAACAAAGGAAAGAAAGGAAGGGAACACAAATTTTAGAAAGTGACAAAAGACAAGCAAGGAAAGGATAAGCGTGGGGATCAAGAAGGATGAGGGATCAATAAGGCATGTCTCGATCTAGGGGAAATTAGAGCATATGCTACTGGCTTTGACAAGAGGATGATTAGAAATATGACATGTCTAGATCAAGAGGAAGAGAGTGCATGTGCTAATGCTTTGATAGGTGGATGATTATAAATAAGACATTTCGTGATCTAAGAAAAAAGAGTACATGTACTACAGCCTTTGACGTGTGGATGATTGAAAATAAGACATGTCTCGATGTAAAAATGAAGTAGGCCTAAAAATAAATAAAAAAATCAATTGGAAAGTGAATTAAAGATTAAAAACATTCAAATAGTCTTAGGGGAAGAACACTAGTTACCACCTATGTTCCAATTACTGTTCACTCCTTGCTCATCCAATCCCCCAATTACTAACTTTAAAGAAACCAGGAAAAATATTACTAAAAACCCGTTAATGAATTTCATATGTACCAATAGCCGCCCACTTGAACCAAAATTTAATTGGTGGAGTTGTGCAACTTTATTGGTACCCATAGCGCAATTGGAGAATTTGTGCATAAGTATTGACAAATTTTGAGTTGGTTGTAGTGCATGGTTATTGGGGCATCTTTAAGTAGGTATGAGACGACACTTTGAAATGACCACTTTTTGACCCTTGTGTGCACAACAACAGATCTCACAATGTGCATCATTAATACACAGAAGCCATAACAATAGCTACAAGCAGTTAGTTAAGTCACATATAAAGACAAAAACGAAAAAAAAAATCAAAATCCAAAGTACTATTCAGAATCTGTGAGTTCATGAAATTAACTATAATGACTAAGATATGCTTCCCCTTTACCCAATAAAAAATAAACAAAACAAAATAAACACATACATTTATCTGCAAAGTTATAAACAAATGAGAAAAAGTGTGGTGTTCTCTACCGTACAAATATATAACAACCCCAAACCAAATACCTTAGGTGACTTGTTCATAAGGATTACTTTTAAAAACGATATGCTTTGCAGCCCCGGAGCCCTACGGAAAACCGCTTACATGACAATTCTGTTGGCTCTCTGTCATGTTGAAAAACTACTGGAATTCGATTCCTGGTATACAACACCATTAGAAAGGGAATCCAAGTGGAACTGAGGGTAGCCTGTGGTTTAGCAGCACTAAACTCTCTTTAATCTCCCTCGGATCCTTAGTTTTGCTACTTAAACACGGATACCTATCATCTCTCAGCCAAGCTTTTCATCTGAGAATCTGTTGTTCAAGCTTTTCATCTGAGAAAGAAAGAAGGGAAAAATGAGTTCAAAGGATTTTATTAGGGTTTTGAGGGAAGAGGGTTTGAAGTTGAATCTCTCATCTTTATCATTTGGTGTTCCATCTTCTGCTGTAGCGCTTGGATTCTTCTCCTCACACAAACCTCAATCTGAAGTAGCCGCCGATCTCCATTGCCAGAGAAGAAAGCAGTCTGAGGAGTCACTGCGACAAGTCATGTATCTCAGCTGTTGGGGTCCTAATTAATTATTTGCTTTATTATTTCTCTGTAACCTGAGAATTGAAGGGAGGTCGTGAAAGCTTTCCACACGATGGTGAGAAATAGGATTTCCACGCCTCGAATCGCAACGGATTTAATTGTAAAATGATGTATTGATTTATTTTTGGGGAAGACAAGAAAAAAATACGAGTTGTTGGAAGGTTTTCTTCTGGATCATGGAACTCATCAATTGAGGGGGGGGGATTTGTCTGTGTTTTAATTGTACTATTGTCGATACCTGCCAAATCTCAATGAGGAAATGAAGTCTCAGAGGAGGAATCCTCCTTTGCTGATGCCTGATAGTATTTTGCTTTCAACTGTAAAGAGTATATTCAATTCCAGAAAAAATAGACTGGTTTTATTTTCGTTTCGGTTTGGGTACTTTTTTAATTAGGGGCTCCCTTCGAACTTCTTTTAATTCTGTGACATGTCACCAGGGAAATGAATCCAATTAGAAAGTTCAAGGGCAAGGGTTTTTTTTTCATCTGATTGACAGATCGAGCTGCAAGACAGAAATGTAATCAAAAGTCGAAACCTAACCAGCGTCTAAATTAAAAAAAAAAACATATTAATTTGAAGGCTAAATAGTCCGTTGGACGTCATCCTTCCTTCTTCAATTAGATATGAACAAAGATGTCACAGCATACCAGATCTAACCGATTTCTGCAAATCTGTCTGCTTTCTATGTAACATGAATGAGGTGGAGCATACAACTTGGAGACATATGGCTTTTTATGCTATTATTAAGCCTTATTCTATTTCAACTCCATATCACTCTAGTGGGGATGCTTTAAGGCTCTAGAGGTGTTATCTACTTTTAAGACTATTTCTTTTGGGGCTCCTATCATTATTTCTCACTCATTTTAACCCTTTAGCTGTCATAATGATGTAAATTGTGTGTCCATGTCATTTTTGTTTTGTTTTGTTTTGAATTCATTTTGAGTAGAGTGTAACCCTTATAGATGTCATAGATGTCAAAATTGCGTAAATTGTGTATCCATGTCATTTTTGTTTTGTTTTGAATTTGTTTTGAGCAGAGTGTATTATATGTAATAATATTTTTGAAGATTCATTATTTTAAATATTTATGTGTAGATTTAGTATAGATCTTAAATTTTTAAAATTCAAAATTCAAATTTATACTTAGTTCACTTTTTCATTAGCTATTATAAGCCAACCTCATGCACTTGTATTGATTTGTGTGATATTATTGTATTTAAAGATATTCATTCATTCATTCGAAGTTATCAAGAACATCCTAAGAATCTAACAATAAAGAAACAATTAAAGGAGATAGAACATTATAACATTATTAGATCATTAGATTAGCATATATCTTCTTAGGTTAATTGCATGTTTGCTTGGTGTCTTCAAGTATGGTAAAAATGTATACTCATGAGTTTTTCCTTGATGTTTTGGGTCCATTTTGACTAGAGTCTCCTTAATGTAATAATGAGTATACAAATAGCATATTCTTGTGTAAGTTTGGCTCATGACATCACCCTATCCAAATTCCATCATCAATCATACCCAAACATTGGTCTCAATCCCTTGGCCCACCTTTGAAATCCCAGATTAGATTTGCAAGTATGCAATTAACCTAGATCATTTTCATAGTTGCACATATAAATCTTGAACTTCTAAATATCAAATTCAAATTAAATCCTACCATTTCCCTCTCACTAACCATTATGAGCTAACCTAGTGCATGTTTGTGTTATGTGTTGTGTTTTATTTAAAGGCATTCATCCATTCATTTGAAATGACTCATGTATCATTCAAGGCCACTCTCATAGAACATTCATGATGCATTCATAATAGAATTATTATAGCATTACATCAACAAGCATCATTCTAGGTCCTTTGCACGCTCACTTTTCCTCATTCATTATTCTAATGCTATTAAATCAATCATCTTAGGGGCTTGACTTAGGAGAAAATAACCCTCATTATTCAATAGATTCCACAAAAAATGTTTCTAAACATTGTCAATCCTTACTATGATTTAGACATTGAAAGGCCAAGGTGGATAAATTGAAACCATCAAATTTGTCTAGAGCCAAGCCATTGCAATGTCACAAGTCAACTAGGATTTATTAGATAAAAAGGTGAAGGGACTCATAAGATCTACTTGGAAAATTTTGTTTATTTGAATGGACATGAAGAAGCCATTGCACAAGCTCTTTGAAAGTACAGATAGTTGTATTAGGCTAAATACTTGGTTAACAAACTTTTCCCTAGAAAGAAGCTATACACCTTGAGAATGGATGAGGATGGTTCTATGGTTGAGCATTTGAACATATTTAATGTGTTGTAATCCAGTCTTATGAAAAAGGACTATTGCATGACACTTTTGTATTCTTTTTTAGACTCGTGGGATCACTTGGTGATGTAAAGCAAGAGAAATTACTTAAAAACCATAGTGGATAAGGTAGTGGTTGTAAATCTCACAAGATATGGTTGAAAGATTATGAATCTACTAAAGAGACCTTAGTTGTTCATGGGAGACTGAAAGAGAAAGGCAATAAGGACGACAAAATGAAGAAAAATTCTAGATTTAAATCCTATGGGAGATCCAAATCTCTCAATATTTTCAAGGCAAAGTGTTGAAATTATGGAAAAATCTCCCAAAGACTTTGAGGGAAAGTGTTGAAACTATTGAAAGAATATGTACTACTAAAGAGACCATAAAGAAGAGAAGAAGAAAAATAAAAATGATTTTGATGATGAGTTTGAAAAATATTCGCAAGATGATATGGATACGTTTGTCATAGCCTTGACAACTCATGCATTAGAAGGTGTAAAGTTGATATACTTTAAAATTTCCTTCCATATGACTTCCCATTGAGGATGGTTTTTAAACTATGAATAATATGATGGTGAGAAGGTGTACCTCAATGATGCTTCTCATTTGAGAATAGTTGGCCATGGAGACTACCCATTTCTTAAGTAGTGGGAGTCTTGGACCACTTTATGGCTAATCCCAAATGAAATCATTGGGATGCAGTTAAGAGGGGCTACAACTATTTGTAGAGTACTTCCAATCACTCTATTTATCATGATATTTCGACAAGGGATCAACATTCAATGGATATTTGTGGATTCATGGACTTAGATTGGGTAGGAGAAGGAGAAGATCCACTAGTGGATATGTGTTCAATTTATTTAGTGGTGGTATTAAGCGGATGAATAATAATTGGTTGTGGTCACTTTATCCACTATTCAGGTTGAGTACATGATATCTACTCATGTTTTAAGAAGTCCATCTAGCTTAAGAGAGTATATTTAGAGGTAGGTTTGATTTATGTAGCTATAAAAGTTTTGTGTGACAATCAAAGTATCATATGTTTGGTAAATAACATAACCTTTCATGTGAGGATGAAGTAAATTGATGTCCAATACCATTTTTTATAACACATGGTAGAGGATGGAAGGGTGATGCTAGAAAAAGTTGTCACTTTTCTTAATGTCACAAATGCGTCGACAAAGCTAGTCAATGTAAATAAGTTCAGGTGGTGTAGGAAGTTTGTGGTCCTCTTCGCCCATAATAAATGGTCAATAGCGTTTATATTATGTTTTCTCTTGTTTTTGTATTTCGTTTACTCTTGTAATGTGTTCAACAAATAGAAGAATGTTAGGAAAGGTCTCTCAACCTTGCATCATAATGTAAAGAATTAAAAAAATAGCTTTTGAGCTATAAAAAATAAAAAAGGCACTTTTTAAGGCTTTAGAGGTCAATCTAGAGATATGTCTTGAAGGATAATATTTCATAACTAGGATTACTATAAAACAAATCATCTTCAAGGGGAAAAAATTGATCTCCAACTTATAAATTTCTTGATAGATTTCATTCTCATCTTCATCAATAATCTTTTAAAATTCACATTCTAAATCCACATGCATTGGTTGAAAAAGCATGACATGTTCATGTTCATCTTTTTACACAAATTTGTTTGTGATAATACACCTCTATAGAATTATTTTGTTATAAAATAACTTGCATAAAGAATAATATGATAGGAAGTATGTTGAAAATACTTGATAATAATATGTCACTTTGAGGGTGTAGTCTCCTTAATCCACTTTGAGGGGGATACTTTCCAATAGTCTTTGATAACAACTCAATACTCAATATGGTGATAATAACTAGCCTAAATAACAATATATAGGCCTTATGACATACTTATGCCAAGGATATCACTTGGGCTAACTTAGATAACGACATATAGGCCTTAGGCTAACCTAAATAGTTAAATGAGAATATAATAATGATAATATGACTTAACTAAGAGCTAAGGTTACAAGTTGATTAATCATAAGCTAATACACACAATAGGGTTAGGAGCATAACATACCCCTCTTTTTACAAACTCATTGTCCTCAATACCAACTTTTTCTTTTTTCTTCTTCTTCATCTCTTTTTTCTACTTTTTTCTACTTCTTGTTCTTCTTTGTGCTCTTGCTCTTGCTCTCACTCTCACTCTTTCTCTTGTTCTTGCTCTTGCTCTTTTTATTTCTCTCTTGTTATACTTCTTGTTTTTGTTGTTTTTCTTTTTCTTTTCTACTTTTTCTTGTTCATTGACCACTTGTTGCAAAAAATATCTAAAAATAATTTTGCAATAAATTACACAAATGAAATAAATCGATTTGAAATTTTTATTGTATCTTACCAAAGTGTAGATCACAATTATCTAGAAATATATCCAAGAAATTACCCAGTTGTTGATATGATTTGTTATGAAATAACTTTCACAGAGAATTATATGATAGAAAATATGTTGAAAACAATATGCGACTTTAAGGGAACAACTTCCTCGATCCACTTCAAGGGGGATACCTCCAATAATCTTCAATAACAACTCAATTTACTCAACATGATGATAATAACTAACCTCCACCTCCCATATATACCATACTTATGTCAAGGATATCTCTTATTTCAACTTAGATAACAACATATAAAAATATTTATGATGATAAGAACGCCTAGAAAAATATTCAGATGGATATTGGTGCAAAAGGTAAATATTAAAATGATGGTTTTGGAAAATGTACATTTAGAATCTTATCTTCACATGTCAAAGTTGACATTTCCAAACCTTACTCATGATATATTTACACACATGAGTTAATCAATATTAACCTCTCCAAACCTTATTGATGAGAGATTACACTTATGAGTTCCTCAATAATGACCTCATTTGACTAGTGAAAGTTCTTACATGTTTACATTTGATAAATATGACGAGGCATGAGATTTCAATTTCTTAGGTGTTTATTTATGGAGTCCATTTCTAAAGTTTCTCATTGATGACCTCTCCAAACCTTACTAATGAGAGATTACATTTATGAGCTCCTCAATAATGACCTATAATGAAGGAAAACTGAGAGGGGGGGTGGGTGAATCAATTTTCACCGGATCTACAAACTTAACCACAAATACAAATCTGATAAACTACATCAATAGAAAAGATAAGAAAATTCATAACACAACACACGACACCAATATTTTGACGTGGAAAACCCGGTTAAGGGAAAAACCACGGTGGAAACCTGCCCACAATAAGATGATACTCTGTAGTAGCATGCGTAAATATTACAATGGGGGATGCACATGCATTCAGGCACACTGCCTAGAGCTCACTGCTCAAAAGATAATTACCCAGAAGGCTACAACCCTCAGGGAAGTCTCACTTACTTAAAATAGATTCGAACTACAATCCAGAAGGGATGAACTGCAATAATAGCATCTGCAAATGCTTGACAGTTCTGGTTAAGCACAATTGTTTGCTCTACAACACAAATCTCTGCTCAATCACAATGTTGAAGGATGAATCACTTGATCGCACATACACCACTCTCTGATAATGCAGAAACAACCTTGACACCTAAATTACATCACAATATCACCTATTTATACAATTCATCAACCTTGACAACAAGGTCGGCTAAACCCTCAACTCACAATTACACAATTACATCACATGATATAAAGATTGATCACTGGACCAATATAATGATATACATGGCATAACATGGACCTAATTCAAATATTGAAACACACAATACCACCGGAAATCACGCCAAGATCAACTACAACACACTACACTAGCAAGAAAACCGCATAACACAAAGAACATCACCGGTTCATCAAAATCACAAAAAACTCACACAATGATCAATGTGGATCACCAAAACAAATTGGACACAATTAGGAAACACCAACAAGCACGTTAGAATCATCAGTAACAGTTGCACCAACACCACTTATCAAATCTTCATCTGTCAACGTTTGAAATTCAAGAACACTCAAACAACAACAACTATCACAAAGAAAGATAACTTCCAGAGCACCAAATCACAAACCATCAGAAATGAAAATACACAAGACCATTTCAAACAATATCCCAAAATCTTAGCTGAAGATCTGATCACACCGAAATATACCAGAGGAAATATTGAACTCTGAAAAGCATTGATCAAAAAAATAAACTGCAAAACTAGATCATATGATATGATCAATTAAGCTTCCTGGAACACCAAAACAAATATAGAAGAATATAATGATACTATAAATACTCCATACGCCAAACCATAATCCCAAAAAACCAATCAGCAATCATCGGAGTAGGAATATATTGACATCAATGACAACAACATATCCTAGCAGCAACAATGTCCAACATTTCCTAGGTGTTTATTTATGGAGTACCATTTCCAAAGATTCTCATTGATGACCTCTCCAAACCTTACTAATGAGAGATTACATTTATGAGCTCCTCAATAATGACCTCATTTGACCAATGAAAATTCCTACATGTTTGCATTTAATGAGGCATTTCAATTTCTTATGTGTTATGTGTTGAAGATTAGGACAATTATTAATTATTTAATTAATTAGGTCTTTTAATTACTTTTTCACTTAAGCTAAACTTAGGTGCCTTTTTATCTAGAGTTATCTTTTTCTAGCTTAAGTTCTCTTACTAGTTCTCTACTTTACTTAGTTGCAGTTGAGCTTTATTTAGTTCCTCTTTGTTTTTTTTTAGTTCTTCTAATTTTAGGATTAGGGCATCTCTTGTTTTCTATAAAGTAAGCCTTTATGCATTGTAATCTATATTTTTTGTGTACAATCAATATAGAAATTTTAGGTTGTTATTGAGCATCTTATCCTTGCTTGATCTATTTTGTTTGATAGGTATTTTGCTTGCAAATGATTCTTAGCTCATGTGGTTATATCATCAACTTCTACATGGTATCAAAGCTCAATCTTTACTCTTACATGGTATCAGAACATATTTGTTAAGTTTTTGTCCACAAGCTTGAGGGATCTAACGTTTAGTGATTCTTTTGTGCACATTGGACTCAAATGGAGGCTGCCATTCATTTTCAGAAAATTTTTAATTTTAAAAAAATCATTTTAAATTTTTTTCCATTTTTTAGAAATTTTTTGTTTCTAAAAAAGTTTTTATTTTCAATTTTTGGAAACCCTTCAAGTCTTCAAATCCCTAAGTGACATGCAATTGGTTGTTTGGCCATAACTTGGTCATGCGGAGTTAAAATTATGCAAATGAGACATTGTCAAAAAATTGGTTTCATTGCCAATATAGTGGTGCTAGTTATTTTGTCAGATTCTACTCCAATTTTTGTACCAGGCCTAAAAAATCAAATCTCCAATTTAGCACTTCCAAGGCCATATCTTTCACATTCGAACTCCATTTTTTGAAAAATAGACATCATTGGAAAGGTGGTTCAGTTGTTTATCTAGATCTTAGATTCAGTTTTCCAGATTTGGCTCTAGATACATTTTATTCTATTTTTTATGTTTTCACTATCTAGTCAATTACTTGGATGTTTTAGCATTTGGGATGGATTTGTTTGTTGGAGATGGTTGTATCTGATCTACCTTACATGTTTTGAGTTATTTGGGATCTAGTTATTTCATTTGAGGAGGTATCATGGGTTTTTTTGTTCATCCTTCTGTTATTAGCCTAACAAATGACAATTATGAGTCCTGGCGACATGGCATCCTAACACATCTTAGGTGGCTAGATATTTTGCTTTATTTGTATGGACTCGTACCTAAATTGACCACATTAGGAGGTATATTAGCTTGGGGTAATATCATAGACCTTGTTGTAAAAGTGATTTGTTTTAGTGTCGATCATGACACTGTGTGTGCTATATTAGATCTTGAATGTCCCCATGCACTTTAGACTAGACTTTGGGAGATGCATGGAGACCATCATATCTCTCCATACCCAAAGGATCTTGCAGCAAATTGCCTTCTTCCCCTTGCATATGTATATTTTATACCCTTTGATAATGATACTTTAGGAGAGCTTGAGTATATCATAGGTCTTGCATGTTTTGATCAATTAGAGGCCTATCTTCGTGTTCATACTCCTCACATTGAGATCCCATCTCAATATTCATCTACATCTTATGTTGTTCCTAATTAGATTGGCATTGGCTCATACATATCCCCCATTGGTTCAGTGTAGAAAGACATTGTTCTTCCAAACACAACTACTTGAGATTCATATCTTGCACACATATCATCATGGTTTGTGGAGTCTCATGTTGCAAATCTAGAGGATTAACTAGAGGGAGTTCATATCCTCTTTTTTGGCAACCTTATTAGTGTTTTCAACCCATCTTCATCACCCATGGAGCTTATTCTTCATCAAATTTTCCAAAGTCTTGATTTGTCACCTCCTACATTGATTGGACATGTACTTGATTGGTTTGTGGCATCATCATCTTTCATGGACGTGCAACAACATTTGAGCAATTTCTAGAGGCACGTAGTATTTGAATTTGGATTCATACTTCTTCCAATTTATGGGAGTTGCTTCTCATATCTCTAGTGGATTTGTTTGTTCTTAAGGGGAGAAATGTTGTTTCTAGGTAGTGGATCATGTTTTGTCTTCAAGTGTTCATCATTGACATAGAAGCTACTTCTTTATTGGGGGGATTCCTATCCTTATTTTATCTCTCTTATGAGGGGACATCCATTGTACTATTATGATAGAAGCAATCCTTGGGGGGTCACATCAAATCATCCTTTCTTTGTTTCACTAGTGCATTTATTGTATTTTCTCTTGTTTGGAGAGGAATTTTCTCCCATTGGGTTTTTCTCTTTTTCTCCATTTGCGAGATTTGCATTGCTTTGCAATAGTTTGTATATGAATACTTAATAAGGCCTTTGTTGTCAGAATTCATTCATGCATGCATTTTACATTCATCTTTAGCTCTTTAACTTATCCCTAAGTTAATATTAAGGGGGGTGTTGGAGTAATTAGGATAATTATCTAATTAGTTAATTAATTAGGTCCTTTAATTACTTTCACTTAAGCTAAACTTAGGTGCTTTTTTATCTAGAGTTGTGCTTTTATAGCTTAAGTTCTCTCAGTGATACTCTAGTTTAGTTGTAGTAGAGATTTATTTAGCTCCGCTTTTCTTTTCTTTAGTTCTCCCAATTTTAGGATAAGGGCGTCTCTTGGTTTCTATAAAGCAAGCCTTTGTGCATTGTAATTGTAGATGGAGGAAATGGATTGAATACAAGATTCAATCTTCCAACATCCAACAATTAAGTTTTTTTTAATGTCAAAACACACATGCAAATCGAAATCTAAACTAAGTAGATATGCATGTCACACAATCTACTCCATTGCACTCCTTAAACCAAGGTCTTATGTAGATAATATTGCTCTTAGAAGCACACACCTAAAGCTATGGTTTTTGGAGATTCAAAATGATGAATGCAAAGAAAGTTAAAGAAAATGAAATGCAAGATAAGAAGAATGCAAAGAGTGAACAAATTTCTAGATTGCTAGATAGCCTCAAATGAGAGAGGGGGGTAGGTTTTTATAGAAGTCCTTCGGGTGAATCCACATTGTGGGATGAATATGGGATAAATAATAAGGCTTGAAAGTTTTAATCCTACATGTGTAAGGTGGATTCAAGTGGATAGAGGAGAAATGATAAATGAATGATGCAAATGCTTATGCATGTATTTGTGAAATTGGATAGATAATATTATTATTAAATATATAGGTGATAGATGATAAATAGGTGATAGAATAATAATATTATTAAATGATAAATGGAATAATAATATTAATGATAATATAGATATTGTTGATGATAAATAATAATGTTAATGGATAAATGATAAATAATAATAATACTAATGATAATAATAATAATGGATAAGTGATGATAAGATATTATTGATGATATATAGTGATATTAATGAATTGATAATATTAATGGATAATATTGATCATGAATAATAGATAGAATAATGCATAAAAAAAATGAAGTGGATTCACTCGGGATTAAGATGAAAAAGTTTATGTGGACCTACTTTTTACCCCTCTTTGAGACAATGCAACCTGTTGCGTTGTTTCAAAGAAAATGATCAACTGATATATGCCCTAGAGATTCTCTGGTAAGAATTATGATTGATTGGTTATACCCCCTCGAGAGTTTGATCGAATAGATTGATGGAGATTGATCTCTCGCTAGATTATGAAAAAGAGAATGGATGATTGATATTGCACAAGTGATTAAGTTGAGATGTACATTTTTTGAAAATGCACGGCTGATGAGGCATAATTGAACAATTGATGGAAATGAACAGTATAGCCATGTTGATTAGCTGATTAAGTTGATTGAGCTAATTAAGCTGATAATGATTGATGCTAGCGCAAGATAAGGTAATCCAAGGATTGATTGATTGATCGATCCGGGGACGTTGGATAAAGCGGTTGATTGATTGATCTTGCTGCAATGAAAAGCATGAAGAAGATGAAGAAATAAATGATGAAAAAGCGAGATGAAAGGGGGAAAGTGATGAGAAAGAAGAATGACAAGAAAGAGGATATGAAAGGTGATAAAAAAAATTTGTGCTTTTGAAGTGCTAAAGTCATCATCAATCTTATTATAGCAAAAGAATAAAACTCATCTAGATATGAATAAGACCCAAATGAATCACCATACCAATTGTGTGAAGGAAAATAAACTAGACAGGAAAGGGTTGCCTCATTTTGCATCAAACTATTATGTCCTCGATGATCTTAAATGATCATGTCCTAAGATGAGTCATATTACTAAGGAACAATGCACAAGTAGCAAACAGGTGAAGATGCCCCATCCTCGCCTTTCTAGTCAAAGACATCCTGGAGATAAAAATCTCTAGTCAGAGACATCCCGAAAAAGCTAAAAGACATGTCACCAAAGATAAAATAAAAAGAATCAAAAGACATAATCAAATAAATATACATTATGTTTTATGCCAAAGTGATTTTTGCTCATAGTTAATGTGTTTGGTTTTGATAAGTCGATAAGGTGTTGTTATGTCTGCTCAATCGAAGTCTTGTCATGTCACGATTTTGTTGAAGTTCCAAAGATGCATGTTTATCTGAAGTGTTTGTGTCATCACAATGTTTATTACATGTTTTTGGATTTTTTTATGATTTTTAGGGTTTTATAAATGTTTTGATTTTTAAAGGGTTTTTTCAAGATTTTTTTCAGGACATTTTAGGATTTTTTCATGACATTTTAGGATTTTTTATGACTTTTTTAGGACAATTTATGATTTTTTATGATTTTTTCAAGACAGTTTATGATTTTTATGATTTTTTGAATGTTTGCCCCTAGTGTCTCGCAAGGTAAAAGAGATTTTGAGCGGAAGAATGAATGAATGAGACAAGAATTGGATATGAATGATGGTAGAGGCTTATGTGATATTCAAGGACTATCTCACAATAGGATAACATGTTAATCCAAGCACAGGGACCAGATATAACAATATAAAGCAAGGATAGGTGTAATGAGTGTCATGTGATCCAAAGGAATGGGCATGTCAAGAGGTTTTTGGTCATTTTATGTCCTTAATTTTGATCAAGATCAAAGGATATATTTGAATAGGAGGGAGATAAGATAAGAAAGATCAAAGGTGGTAATGAAAGATGGAAGAAAGCAATGGAGAAAATAATGGATAGGAGCTCAAGGGTGTGGATTAAGTGCAATAGATAAGACACACAAATCCTACAAAGATCCTTAACCTCGTCAAGGTGAAAGGTGGAAAACGAATTTGTGTGGATATATAGTGAATGCGGGATAATGGAGGATGAAGGATAATGGAGGAAGAGGGACAATAAATGGATTCACATGGATGGAAATTGCCCTCAATGAATAGTGCAATAAAATAAGGGATTACACATTACGCCTGTTTGCCAGGTTTTCATCATGGTACTTGCCCAAGGCGCCACCAAAGTGGTTTTCACACATGGATGAATTGTTTTCTCTCTCTCTTTTTTTTTTTGTAACTTTTGGAAGATAATGGATACATGATAGGAGATATGACTCAGGAATCAAGTTGTTCTCTGGATAGTACCCATGAAAGATGTTCTATAATGATCCATGTCTATTGAAGGTATGCTCAAAGATGTTGATATGGTGATAATAAAGGGAGATGGAAGGGATGATAAGATGGAAATGTTATAAGGATTTATGCAAAGTATTAGATAAAAGGAATGGAAGGATAGAACATAGGTGTTGGATAATGGATGGGATGTTGGAAGAATTATGCAGGAGTGGATGAAAATATTGGCAAGGTAAAAATTGGCACACACCTTGAAGGGTGATGGAATGAGGGAGGTATGGTGGATTTTGGATTTTGTGATTTTGATGGAAAGGTTGATGTGAATTTTAGGACACAAGGAGCCAAAATGGATGAAGGAGGTGAAAAAGGTTTTAGGATAGTGGATGTGGGAGAAGTTGGGGTAGTAAACTTGAATGCCAATTTTGATTTTTCTTTAGTGTGCAATTCATGTATGAGCGACTTGGGAATCCACATGGTTCTTGATTTTTCATTTTTTTTTTGATACTTTAGAAAGTATTGCCTCGATGTAAGACTTAGGAAACCATACAAATTTTGACTTTTCTTATTTCTTTGTGGGCCTTTGTGGCCTTTTGGACATTTATTTTTCTTTGTTTTTGCATGTCGATTAGATGGGACATGTTGATCCTTTGATTCATGTGGATTTTTGAATATTGGAATTTTATGATTGGCATCCAAGTTGCTTCTAATGGCATTAGGATTCATGGATGGATATAAATGATATGGAGAGTTCATGTGGGTAGGTCGTTGGAAGGCTCTCAAGAATGTGTGCCTTTGTTGATCTTGACTTATGGTAAGTTTAGTCGATTGAAAGCTAGGGGTAACATGGATATGAGATGGAGGGATATAGGGACCCAAGATAGATGAAAGGTTTGAAGGCTTTAATTTTGATATATAGGGACCTAAAATAGATTTGGAGGATTCATAAGATGTGTGTGAAGAAATGTAGGATTTATGAGGGATACCAACATCTTAAGAGTGAGCAATATAGCTATTATAATCAAGATTTTATTTTATATCATGGGGCTCTAATATACCTTGTTCATGGATGTCTAACCCTTTTCTTTGATAATGTATGCTTTGGAAGATATTTTTAACAAAGGGTTTCTTCTTACTTTTGATGCCAGAGGCAAGTCCATTTTGAGGTGGAGGTGGAATGTAGGGAATGATAGGATCATGAGAGGGTTTTGTAGGCATGATGGATCCTTGAGGTGAACATGGAGGATTATGACAAGGAGATGAAGGGATACTTTGATCTTGACATGGAAGAGGACCATTGGATAGAGTACGAAGGGTGTTTGACTCTTCATTTTGAATAGGATCATTTGAAAAGGTGGAAGAGGCATCATGATCTTGCTTAGGAAGTGGATTAGGAATGGGATTTGGAAGGATGTTTTGCTCTTGAGATGGAAGGGGATAATCTTGGAAGAAATGGAAAGGTATAAGGGGATCATCATGGGATTCTAGGGAGGTGGAATCTTTTTCAATCATTGGAGGGGATTAGAGAGTTTTGGTGTCTTGATCTTGATTTATGATAGGATTTGTTTTCTCATTTTTCAAATTATCCTCTTGACATGGAGCCACTTCTAAGGAAGGGGTAGTATTTTTGATATACATGGGATATTCTCAGAAGGTGTTCATGTTTTTGCATGATGGGGAAGCATTTTGTATTGGGCCTTCTAGAGTGGGTATGATTGGAATTGGAGTGCATGATGACATAGGATATAAGATTATCTGAATTGTATAAAGTATTTGTATGAAAAAATGGATTATCTTGGATTTGTATTATTGATAGCCCTTGAGGCTCAACATGAGAAGTTTCATCGTTAGGTTCATTGTTTGAGGGATATGGTATGGATTGTTGTTGATAAGCCTTAGGAGATGGAGGTATCATGGAAGAGATGGAGGTGACATGTGGGGCATTGCTAGACACAGGTTCATAATTTTGATCATGCTTGGTAATGACATCTATTTTCTCCTTAGGTGAATTATTAGGATCTTCAATTTCAATAACACCATTATCAAGGAGTTCTTGAATTTTATGTTTTAAATCCATGCACTTTGAAGTCTCATGTTTGTTATGTCTATGATATGCACAATAATTAATCAAAAAATCACATCCCCATGTGGTCTTGTTAGGCAATATGATAAGATTGTGCTCAAGAAGCTATTTCAAAGTTGACTCAATAGATTGCCCCAAAGGTGTAAATTGTCTATCTAGGGGATACTTGGAGGATTCGTCTTTATGTCTTGGTGAAAGTGTCTTGTGATCTTATTTGAGATTTGGCTTTTGATTTTCAATCACTTGTTCCAAATCATATAGTCATTTTAGCATTCCTTTTTAATTTGTCATTCTTGATATCTTGAATTTGTCTTTGAAGAGGTGTCGTTGATTCCTTTTGTTGCTTGAATGTCATATATTGTTCTCTTGAGATCTTGAATTTGAACCAAGGTAGCCATGGGCATATATGATAGTTCTGATCTTGGACCTAGGACAATGTATGAGACTCTAGATGTAATACAACTTTAAAAATACAGACTCAACTATATGATAGGATACTTATGTTATGAGGCTCTAAATGAGGTACTGACGACCAATGGTGAACCTAGTATGATAAAATGCAAGGATTCAAGATAACTCTAGGTCTGAAGAGGATTATGATGCAAGATGTTACTTGTGCTATGATGGATAGACACAAGGGCTAAGGATCAAGAGAGGGGGTGCTAAGGTAGGAGATGATGAACTCCAAACGAACTACCCAACTCAAAGATGTTGATATGTCCCTAACTCAAGAATGATGAACCTCAATTGATATAGGAGGGTTTGATAACCAAAAGTTTGTTTCAAGACCTTGAAAGAGTGACTTGAATGTGTTGGGTCTCAAATCAACAGATTGGATAGGTTCTAAGGAAATGCCAACTCCTATGATCAAACCCTCCAATTGACTTGGCCAACTTATAGAGTGAACCTACTTGGTTACTAACTCTCTCACTTTAGGCTCTACAGGACCTAGGCGGGTATACCTACTCACTAGTTGTTCCTTCAACTAATGCTTTTTAAAGCAGATTTAGTGTCTTAATCTAATATCTCCTAGTCTTTGAATGGCATAAGTTTCTTAAACAGACTGATTTCAGATGTGTGTATTGATCTATGTATCTTACAAAAGTATATATGTTACACTTTGGCTAAATTACCTACTATACCTACTCTACTAATCCTAATGCTTGAAAGTAAAGGGTAATTGGTATGGTTAAAGGGTTTGTTTACAAATGATCAGTGCCTTTCCTCTTATTTGGGCTACAGAGTCTTATATTTCTTTAGGACTTATTGTGTAAACTTATGAGACAGTTTTTAAGCCCACCCCCTCTCGATGAGTCTGTCAGTTACTATTTCTTATGAGCTCTTTTTCAATGTCTATATTGTACACCGCCTGAATGAATTTAACCCTAACTTTAAGAGACCATCCAAGGAAGAATTACAAGGAACAATTACAATTTGCAAGTAAATCTTTTTTATCCAAATCTACAATATGAAACAAAGAATTTTACTGGAAGAACACAAATAACCTTATCTCCTTTAGATAATATCATAAGCAATTGCCTTCTGAAAATATGTTAACTCTCAACACATATGAGAAAGAAAATGCAACTAGTTATTTTTGATAAAAAGTTTAAAAGTACAAAATTGCCTCCACCTCTTGTATCTCTCTATTTTTTGTTTTTTTCTCTCTTTACATTTTACATCACACATATATATGTGTTTGAGTGGTTTTCATACCCCTTTGGGTGAAAAGACACCCCCCTTTTAAATAAAAATAATTCCAAATCCCGAAATTGCCTTAGTTTATGTAATTAATTGTCACTTTACAAGTTGTTTAGGCATATTAGAGGTATTTTAAGGCTATTTTATGGGTATATAATGGATAAATGGTCTTTAAATGATGTAAATACCCCCTTTGGTTCTTCATAGTCCATTTTTTATGCCCATTATTGTGTTTATGTTATGGTTTCATATTGTGCAACATATATAAAACATATTACTTGTACCTATTCAATATATATATATATATATATATATATATATATATATATATATATATATATATATATATATATATATATATATATATATATATATATATATAATTTTTCTTGTTCCTTGTCTTGGAATCTGGAATTCTAAAAATTGCAAAATTTAGGGTTCCAACAGAATGCAAGGCTAATATTTTATTTTGAATAATGATGGATATGCAAGAGAATGTATGATTGAATGAGATTATCTAAATATGCAAGGACTGGATATAAATGGGTGAGATGACAAAACTATGCAAGGGATAAAGGTGTGACAAGGTGGAATGATGTGACTATGCAAGAACCTAAAAGATCAGAATCGGAAAATGATGTCTCAAGAGATTTAAAATGATTTTTTTGAGAACACAGGTTCAATTTTTCAATGACAATGTTGTTTTGCAATGTTTCTGTTTTACAATGTGGATGGATACTTGAAAGTTTAGACCAAGGTTTTTTGTAAAGTGTTTCAATTTCAAGTGTGGTGTTGATTGTGAAATGTTCTTGTTTGTTTTGCACACACCCAGAAAACACGACAGACAAAATGTTTGTTTGATTTTGCAATGAAGTAAAAGCACGTTCAAGCACAATCCTAAGGTTGGCCCGGAAAATACTTGTTGAATCCCCTAGCAATACAATACCACATTCAACCAAATAGTCAGAAGCTTGGTATCATTGTCTCCCCTCCACGACACTCAATTCTATGGACATGTCAAGCTTCGAATTTTTGGGTCATCACTTCCCAAGAAATTTACTATCTCGAATTGAGGGGCACATGAGGGGTATTTTTGGCATGCGTGTATCACAATGCCTAAGTCAACAAGTAGAAGGTTTTTGATTGCTAAAACAATGAGTTTCTAGTAAGGTTGTCTGTTCAAGTGGCCATTTATGCGGTTTTTCACTCAAATTAATGAGGCCACCCAGTCCTTGTGGGTTTTTACGCATCACACATATGTTGAGGGAGACATACATCGGTATAACACATTGACACCTGTTACCTGCAAGTTTCCTCACATACACATTTATTTATAGTGGCTTGAATGGGCTTTTCTTAAGCCTTGTTACCACTTGGGTTATTCCCTCTCACCGAGCCTTAAGGGCTTCTCAGGAGACAGGCCCTCTAAAAGGTAAAACAAATAGAGTCTATTGCTCAAGACTCAAAAGACACTGGTTAATTTTAGAGCACCAATTGAAGTGTTTGCTAAACTAACAGACAATCGGTTTCAAAATCAAGTCTTCATCAAATGTCCTGCACGAAATGTCATTAGTAGTTTCAAGATGTGATTTTTGACCAACGAAAATGGATGCCCTCACAAGAGAACCTGCATGAGATGAATGTTCAAGGATTAGTTCCCAAAATAAAATTCGAATCTAATTTTAATACAGAACTAATTTTAAATCTAATTTAAAATATAAATAACAAAACAAAATTTTAACCTAGTCTAAGAACTAAACTAACAAAACAAAATTTAATCTAATTTTAAAATTAAACTAACAAACAAAAAATTAATCTAATTTGAATTAAAAAAATAAATTTAATCTAATTTAAAACTAAACTAACAAAAACAAAATTTAATCTGATTTTAAAACTAAACTAACTAAAATAAAATTTAATCTAATTTAAAATAAAAAAACAAAATTTAATCTAATCTAAATACAAAAACTAAATAAAAAATAAAATCTAAACTAAACTAAAAATTAATTTAAAAACTAAAACTAATTACCAATTAAAAAAACTAAAACTAAAAGAAAACAATTAAAAACTAAAATTAAAATACTTAAAAAAAACTAAACTAAAAAAAAGTAAAAACTACAACTAAACTAGGTGAAATTTAACTTAAAACTAGGAATAAAAAGGAAACCCCACGTGTTTTGCAGATTTTTCTTTTTTTGGTAAGTATGCATTGAAACATATTAGCATAGAGATTTATCATATATTATATTCGCTATTTCCCTGGTCAATATGCATTCAAAATATGGGATCATACACAGGCATGCGAACTATTTTCAGATTGTAAATTGTGGAGCACATATGTAGAACACATGAATCGTTTTGCATAGATCTCCAAGGTCTAATCCACTTTGGCTTGCCTCCAAGGTATAGCCACTGATCTCTTTCAATCAAACTCTTCCTATTGAGGTTGCCACCTCAATCTCTTCACACCACTCCTAAGGCTCCAACAACTTCTGCAAGGATCACAACACACCAACTCATTCAATGGGTTCAAAATGCATTTACTTAGTGTCTTTGAGGTATTTGAGAGGTTTGAGCACCTTCACACCCATCGCAAGCTTTCTTAACCTCTCTTTGTCTCCACCGGGCTCAATTAGGCCTAATACAATTAGCCCTCCTTTGGCGGTTTTAAGGACTTGGTTTCAAAACTTCCTAAATAAGGCAACAAATAAATTATAGATTTGGATACCATTTCCAGGGTTACAAACAATATTGCAAATTTGCATCTGGGTTTTCCATACACATATGGGAACCAAATCTGTCCTAATTTCAAGGGTTTTGGCCTACCCGGGTGACTTACTATTAGGTCCTCGAGGCAACTGAGAGGGGGGGCTGAATCAGTTGTCCAATAAATACAAACCAAAACTAACTTAACCAAACTTAATGCTTAATACCAATAAACCAAACTTAATGCTTAATACCCGTAAACCAAACTTTATGCCGGTAGACAGTTTTATCAGTTAATTGTAGTACCGGTAAAGTTTAATGCATGAAACAGAAAGGCGATGACATCCACAACACATAACATATATATTTGTACGTGGAAACCCTATAAGGGGAAAAACCACGGTGGGAAACCTTACCCACAATTAGATGATACTATTGCAGATAGTATGTGTGTACAATATGGAGTCTGCACATGCAGAAAGGCCAACTGCCTAGAGCTCACTGCTCAATCACAAAATGAGAGTCACACTGACTACAATTGGATGGTTAATTCCAATGATAACGTACTGCTCAAAATAGCATCTTCATATGTTGGATTCAGTACCGGTTAAGCTCTGATTTTCCTTCTTCAAACCTTCTTCAATCTTGAATGATGTCTACGTGTATAGCTCTTCTTATATTCGCATGTACCTTATTACAATCATTTTCCACTTCTACCACACAATCTCATGAATGAGATCTTAAATATATACCAAAACCTAAGACCAAATGTGTAGGTCAGCTCACTAAGATATTACAAATGAATCAATATGTGATGCATGATGTCGGTTCAATGCATTTACAGTAATAACAAATCATCTTCATGACGTGTCGTGCTGATCTAGAATAGATATGCTTGTTGGTGCATATCCTAGACCTATTTGCCGGTAACAACAAATATGCAAACCCGATTAGACCAATGAACAAATCACCAAAACCAAGTGTCCAAACAATGTCTTCGACATAACCAAGTAATCTCCAGATGATAACAGATCATCCTTAGTGTCGGTGAACAATATAACCTGTCGGTGAACCAGATATCGGTGACTATGCATAAGTCACTGATCATGCCGGTGAACATAACCAAAGATCTCCAAGTGTTGACAAGTGTTGACATCAATGACAAAACCACATCAACATATCCAAAATACCAACAATCTCCCCCTTTGGCATTGATAGCAACACAAGATGGAAAAACCATCCAAGTGCCAAAGCAGAAATGCCAAAAACCAAAAACCAACAATCTCATACAGGGAGTAACAATCTCTCCCCCAATGAATAATCTCTCCCCAAAAGATAATGTGTTTTTCCATAGATATCTCTCCCCCTTTGACATCAAATGCCAAAGCAATACAAAACCAAATACAATCTTGTTACAGAATACCAACACTTACAAACTTGTTCTTTAAACCCTTCGCCAGTCAAAACATTTGCTCAAATAAATTGAGGATTCTTTAAGGGAATTCACATGGATTTCCAACCATGGGTCCATTTCTCTTCCACCAATCCACATGTGCTCAGAATTTGCACATCTTTTGTTGTCCTAACTCATTAACTCCTAACAGTGAGCCTAGGGTTTCATTGTAACTCCTCCACAAAGGCCTACAAAACAAAACAAAAAACCTACTCTAAACTTATGTACAGACCCTAACCTAGCATGCCACTTTATTTCAATAGGTGTCAACAATAGATGCTCAGGTTAGAGCCATTTTCCCCTTAAACCCTACTTTGCAAGGGTTTTACACCTAGTCACATAGAATGGAGTAGATCTCTACAACCAGACACAACTAGACTTCCTAATCTACCTTATTGGAAAGTAGATTCAATAATCTTTCATCACCTGTAAGTAATTTCCTCTGTCAAGGTCGTACTGGGCCGTACAATGCAATAAAAACAAACAAAAACAATCAAAACGATGTTAACACAAGATTTTCCTTCAACTCCAAAAATTGCTTTTGCATTCCCCAAATCTCTAGCCCATACAATGAATTTGATTTTGGCTTATATGCTCATGATTTAGTTGGTTGAACCAACTTTGCAACACCAATCATCAAAAATGCAACTTTTGCAAATGTTGCAAAATGTTGCTCAACAACTTTTACATCTTTTTGACTCCTTGGTTGCAACTTTGCACTCAAGTGCATTCCAAGGCTCAAAAGTCCCTCAATGCATTCCAGGAGGCTTAAAACAATATATTGCACCCTATTACATCATGACTCTGTTCTAAAGTACTACTCTTGTGATCAACATTAGCATTACAACTTCCTAGGTTGATAGCATCCTGAACACAAATGACACAAACAAAAGCTTGGACAACTCAACCATGGCTCTACTGAGTCCCAAATGGTCAGTCCATTATTACATCATGAGAGACAACACAAAAACTTAGAAGAAACCAAAATTGCATGCTTGGAGTGTTAGGTGCTCTGCACCACCATACATGCAGATTTTCACTCAAATTAATGAGGCTTCCTAGTCCTTGTGGGTTTCTACGCATTACACAAATGTTGAGGGAGACATACATCAGTATGAAACATCATCACCTATTGCTTGCAAGTTTCCTCACAGACACATTTATTTATAGTGGCTTGGATGGGCTTGGCCTTAGCCTTGTTACCACTTGGGTCGTTCCCTCTCACCGTGCCTTAAGGGCTTCTCGGGAGGCAGGCCCTCTAAAAGGTAAAACAAAAAGAGCTTATTGCTCAAGACACAAAATACATTGGTTAATTTTAGAGCACCAATTGAAGTGTTTGCTAAACTAATAGACAATTGGTTTCAAAATCAAGTCTTCATCAAATGTCATGCACCAAATGTCATTAATAGTTTCAAGATGTGATCTTTGACCAACGAAAATGGATGCCCTCATGAGATGAACCTGCATGAGATGAAAATTCAAAGATTAGTTCCCGAAATAAAATTCAAATCTAATTTAAAAACAAGACTAATTTTAAATCTAATTTAAAAACTAAATAACAAAACAAAATTTTAATCTAATCTAAGAACTAAACTAACAAAACAAATTTTAATCTAATTTTAAAATTAAACTAACAAACAAAAATTTAATCTAATTTGAATTAAAAAAAAAATTAATCTAATTTAAAATAAAAAATAAATTTTAATCTAATCTCTTGACTCCATCTTCAGGCTTCCTTTATATCTAATGCGGATGGCAATGTATTGCAATGTATCTGGGGGGTTTGATATGCCTATGGGCTTTTTGTAATGGGTAGATAGGATTATGTTCTTTTGAGCAATACTATAGGGTTTTCTTGTTGGTTCTTTCCCTCTAGTGCTCTTTGAACCAGACACGTAAAAAATATATATATAATCAATATAATTTTAGTGGTCTCATCCATTTTTATAAAAAAAATCAAAAAAATAATCTAATCTTAATAAAAAATAAAATCTAAACTAAACTAAAAATTAATTTCAAAACTAAAACTAATTAGCAATTAAAAAAACTAAAACTAAAGGAAAACAATTAAAAACTAAAATTAAAATACTCTTTAAAAAAACTAAACTAAAAAAAAGTAAAAACTACAACTAAACTAGGTGAAATTTAACTCAAAACTAGGAATAAAAAGGAAACCCCAAGTGTTTTGCAGATTTTTCTTTTTTTTTGGTAAGTATGCATTGAAACATGTTAGCATAGAGATTTATGAAATGTTATATTCACTATTGCCCTGGGCAATATGCATTCAAAATATGGGATCATACAGAGGCATGTGAACTATTTTCAGGTTATAAATTGTGGAGCACATACGTAGAACACATGAACCGTTTTTTTTTTCTTTCACTATGGAATGAATTTATGGAATGCATGCAAAATGTGTTGTGTGGGGTTGTTTTTGCATTGATCTCCAGGTACAGAGGTAAGGCATTAGGAACTTCCAAACAAATGTATGATAACTCCCAGCTATATTGCATTCAATTTGTAGCATATGTGGTCATCCAAATCATTTAAAACCGTTTCAAACAATTTACAGATAATGCACACAAAGAATAATAGCAGAGAATGCAAAATGTTAGAATAATAGAATAATAAGGTTTGAAAGTTTTAATCCCACAAAGGTAGATTCAAATAAGTAGAGGAGAAATGATAAATGAATGATACAAATGCATATTTGTGAAAATGGATAGATAATATTATTATTAAATATACAAGTGATAGATGATAAATAGGTGATAAAATGATAATATTATTAAATGATAAATGGAATAATAATATTAATGATTTAATAAAAAAAAATATATTAATGATTTAATATAGATATTATTGATGATAAATAATAATAATATTAATAGATAATATTAATAATGGATAAATGATGATAAGATATTATTGATGATATATAAGAATGTTAATGAATTGATAATATTAATGGATAATATTGATGATGAATAATAGATGGAATAATGCATTAAAAAAATGAAGTGGATTCACTCGGGATTAAGATGACAAATTTTATGTGTCTACAATAATCAATCGTTCTTATTCTTGTGTGTAATCAATATGAAATGCTCGGGTTGTTATTGAGCATATTATCTTTGGTTGATCTCTTTTGTATTATAGGTGTTTTGCTTGCAAATGATTCTTGGCTCGTATGGTTGTATCATCAAATCAACTTCTACATTATGGAATACCATTAAGGAATGAGATTTCAATTTCTTGGTTTTTATTTAGGACTGAGATTTTAATTTCTTGGTTTTTATTTATGGCCTGGAATACCATTAAGGAATGGGTTTTCATTTTCTTGATTTTTATTTATGGACTACCATTTTGAATAGTAATGTATCTTAATTTTACAATACTCGTTGATGTTAAGGGCTATATAAAAAACAAAAAAAGTCTTTGGAGAAACTAGCATGGAATGTGAATATAAGGCAAAATTTTATTTAACATCACATCTTCTATCTTAAACTGAAACACAAAATAGAGCATGTAATTATCTGAAATTGAAACACAAAATAGAACATGTAATTAGCTTTGACATAAGCTTTAACATCTTCTGTTTGTGGGCTTGTTATTTTCCTTGAGGATTTCCTCAATTAAAAAGATAAATAAAATTTATGCTTTCTTTTGAGGACATTGTAGTGTAAGAAGAAGAATGCATGCACTTCTTTAGGGGTGCCCTGAAACAAATTGTTTTCTTAGAGTCATTTGATTAACTTATCACTTGTTTAGAATCATGTCATGTTTTTTCACAATAGTTTTTCACTTCTTTAGAATCACTATTTCACTTCTTTAGAATCACGTGATGTGATTTTCACTCCTTGTGAATAAGAATTATAAAAATTCTAGTATCTTATATTTATATTATTGTGGCTTATAGTTTCTCACTTCTTGTGAATAAGAATTTTAAAATTATAAAAATTATAGAATCTTCTATTTTAATTATTTTTTTTCTTTTTGTCATAGCTTATAAATATTATAATATCTTCTCTTTTGTTATGTAACTTTAATATGAACTTGACTTCAAGATGATGGGTCTTTCACAATAGTTTATCACTTCTTCCAAATAAGAATTATAGAGATTATGGTATCTTCTATTTCTATTGCTTTTGTAATGTAACTTTAATATGAACTTGACTCCAAGATGTTTATAGAGATTATGGTATCTTCTATTTCTATTGCTTTTGTAATGTAACTTTAATATGAACTTGACTCCAAGATATAGGGTTGTAGATAATTAGAAAAGCATATTATTAGAATTTCGTTGATAGATTATGGAACCATCTTCAATAATTTATTAAGGTCCCATATGAATTATCCAGGTCCCATATGAATTATTCTTAGTCCCATAAGAATTATTTTTTATTCGCTTGAATTAGGGAAACTGGAAGCAAAAGTGAATATATGCCTATGAAAGAAATGAATCCTTTGAAAATTTGTTCATGAATTATTTTTTATTCGCTTGAATTAGGGAAATTGGAAGCAAAAGTGGATATATGCCTATGAAAGGAATGAATCCTTTGAAAATTTGATCTTGTTGTTCTAATTTAGAATGTGCCCTTTGTCCAAATATATCTTTGTGAGCATCTCAAATGATCCTACATGTAATGATGCCAACTTGCATGTGTTCATTTGTATTTTAAAAGATGCCAACTTGCATGTGTTCATTTGTATTTTAAAATATCTGCATGTGTTCATTTGTAGTTTAAAATATCTAAATTTTTTTGGGAAAGTCTTTCTAAACCCTAAAGGTAAATCGTTGCATTAATCCAAAGTCAAATATTGATATATCTTTGTGAGCAATGCCAACAATTCTACATGTAGTTTAAGAGATCTAAAAAGCACTCTCATTCCGTAATAAAGTCATAAAAAACTACTACCATCACACTACTACCACCACTACTATTATTTTCTCACTAGCTCCCATGACAAGAAATGCAGGTTTTTCACTACATTTGATGGGAGCAACTCCCATGTATTGTAGACCCTAAAAGAACAAAATGAAAAAAAGAACAAAATGAAAAAAAATAGAGAACAAAATACAAATTAAACATTGGGAAAGGGAAGGGAAAAAAATCCACATTGAACTCTAACTAGATAGCTCAAAATCAAACCTTTTAAGAAGGCCAAAGTTATGATGTTGCTACCAAGAATCAATTGTGTAGTGTTCAAGTCAAACTCATGTTTCATTGCATCTAGGTGATGCTCACAAAGTTGAAGCATGCTTAACCATAGAGTTTCCTCCAAGGTTAAACCCACTTAGTTTCCAACCCCATTTTCATTCTTAATAACACAAAGCCACAAAGTCAATCAAAATATGAACAAAATACATACAAGTAAAATAAAATATCAATATAACCTATCTCATTCACAAACAATATAGAAAATTTAAAAAAGATCAAATAAATCTTGATTGCAGAGAACTTGTACTCTTGATACACACCTAATTTATAGGATAGATATGCACCTAGTTTATAGGATGGATAGGTACAATAGTTTATAGGATGGATAGGTACAATAGTTTATAGGATAGATAGGTACCTCCAGCATGGAATAAAGACAATCCAGTATATTGGAAGTTGGAAGTCGTCTGTAAACTCAAAAATAGATGACAGTCCAATATATTGGAAGTTGGAAGTCGTTTGTAAACTCAAAAATAGATGAAATAAATCACAATATTATGGACTATTTCAATAACCATATTCAAGTTGGAAGTCATCAAATAGATGAAATAGATCACAATATTGTGGACTATAAAAGGATCCATTTCAATAACCATATTCGAGTACTTCGAGTACACAATGCCTCAACTTAGTCCAAAAGCTTCAACTTCAATTCTGATGAGTACTTTGAGTACACAATGCCTCAACTTAGTCCAAAAGATTCAACTTCAACTTAGTCCAAAAGCTTCAACTTCAACTTAATCCAAAAGCTTCAACTTCAACTTTGATGAGTACTTCGAGTACACAATGCCTCAACTTAGTCCAAAAGCTTCAACTTCAATTCTGATGAGTACTTCGGGTACACAATGCCTCAACTTAGTCCAAAAGCTTCAACTTCAACTTAGTCTAGTACTTCGAGGACACAATGCCTCAACTTAGTCCAAAAGCTTCAACTTCAATTATGATGAGTACTTCGAGTACACAATGCCTCAACTTAGTCCAAAAGCTTCAACTTCAACTTTGATGAGTACTTCGAGTACACAATGCCTCAACTTAGTCCAAAAGCTTCAACTTCAATTCATATGAGTACTTCAAGAACACAATGCGTCAACTTAGTCCAAAAGCTTCAACTCCAACTTCAACTTAGTTCAAAAGCTTCAACCTCAATTCTGATGAGTACTTCGAGTACACAATGCCTCAACTTAGTCCAAAAGCTTCAACTTCAACTTAGTCCAAAAGCTTCAACTTCAACTCTGATGAGTACTTCGAGTACACAATGCCTCAACTTAGTCCAAAAGCAGAGCACTTCGAGTACACAATGCCTCAACTTAGTCCTTAGCCCAAAAGGAGAGTACTTTGAGTACACAATGCCTCAACTTAGTCCTTAGCCCAAAAGGAGAGTACTTTGAATACACAATGCCTCAACTTAGTCCTTAGCCCAAAAGGAGAGTACTACAAGTACATAGCCCAAGTATAGCCCAAAAGGAGAGTACTACAAGTACACAATGCCTCAACTTGGTCCAAAAGTAGAGTACTTCAATTCTGATGTTGTTTAGATGACATAAAGATGCTTTGCACACTTAAAACATAATTAAATCTAGAATGTGTAAAATAAATGAAACTTAAATATGGACAAACTTTTTAAAAGACATTAAAAGGTATCAACACCTTGACACATTAACTGCACTAGTGTACTTTGGAGCACATTAGCATTTCTTTGATAAAAAATAGAAAATCGCTACTTACGTGCAAGTTAGGAAAATGATGACAGCATTAACGAAAAAGGATAGCTTTCATAGCAAAAGAGAGCTTATTATTTGTACAAACAGTGTTAATGTATCTAAGTAACATAAAAATTCATCCTAACCATGAATCCTAAATTTAGCACTACAGTTTAAACTCGGGTTCTGCCACTTCTTGAAAGAGTGTATCGCTCACTTTTGCTGAAGAAGTTAGATGCTCTGCAATCCATTTTTCAACCATTTTCTGAGAGTGAAGACTTTGGTCAGCTGGAACCTCATGACCAGCACCTAGAAGCACAACATGGCTAAGATTTCCATGAGACTTCCAATAGCCAGCAAGTTTATCACCCACATACCATAAGCTTCTCTCTGTATCAAAGAACTTCCCAATTCCTCCCCACCTTAGTGTTCTCATCCATTCCTCATTACTCACAACACCATCTTTGATATCATACTGGCCCTGATACAGCAAAACAGGAACCTCCTCTAATGCCTTGTCCACCATCCATTTCACACTCTTCATTGTATCATTTGCCATAGCCCTTCGGACCCTGAGATTACAGGAGACCCAATTTGTACTCTGCTCAGCATTCAAAGCAGCCTTCACAGAATTCTGATTCAGAAAGGGGGCAAGGAATTCCATCCCATCAGGGGAACAATGGTATGGGACACTCCTCCTCATATCCAAAAGGGTGGCAATACCAGTGACATTCTGAATCCAGTCCATTAAAGCTGTCCTAGCCTGGTAGGCATCAAACCACTGTTGCTTATGAATAAAACCTACAATCTGTTCTGCAAATTCCTCAATATACCTCCTCTGTTTTCCATCAATCAGGCCAAAATTGTATGTCACATTAGCATAGGACTGGACCTGAACCTCTGGATCTGTTATTCCATTACCAATAACAAGCCCTCCAAGTTTGAATGGAAAATTTATACCACCATCATCAAATGGATTCAATTCTCCATCCTCACTTAGACCCATTTCATATTTCATCATATCTGTTTGACCCATTTTAGATTTCATTAAAATATAATGACCCAATGCAGGAACATACTTACCTGCATAGCTCTCACCTGTTACAAATAAGACCCGGTTTTTGAAATCCGTATTACTGCTGTAAAACTCCTTCAAAGCTTCGAAGAGATGTTCTGCTACCTGGTTATGATGAACAGGAATGTCCTCAAACTTCTCAGCTATACTGTAGCCTGTACCCACTGGACTATCAATGAACAAAACACCAAACTTTTGATTCCATGGTGATTGATTTTTATGGAGTTTTTGGTCTGAGGAAACCCTCCATGGCCCAAGTTCGTAGAAATTCCCAATCATGCTTGAGCAACCGGGTCCTCCTTGTAACCATAAGATTATTGGTGTATGTGCAATGGATGTAGTGGGCTCTATGGCTTCATAAAATGCATAGAACATTCTTGCTTTGGATGTTGCATTCACAGTTAGATATCCAGATTCTGTAGGCAATGCTTCCTTTGGAAACACAAAGTTTTCTTCCCCCATTAGAGGAGAAATGAACGATGACATGAAGCAGCCGTCTCTTGGCTGCAAGGAACGAGGCCAAACCAGTCCTGCCATTAAGATACATAGTATTGCTGAGGCCTTGCTTGCGATTGATATGCATTCTGAAATTCGCAGCTTTGCTCCCATCGTTCTCCTTTGTGTTTCCAAGAGGAATCGGCAACCGAATTTGACAAAATAGCAGAGAAGATACAAGTGTTCAGGGCTTTGGATGTCAATGCTTTTTAATCAAACAAGAAAATCTGATCTTTCCTTATCTGATATTTACCCTGTTCTAAATTCCCTCCATATATAAGAGAGACCGAAGGTGGCTGCATCTCACGTCGACACGATGTAAGATTATGCACATTACAGATCGAAGGTGGCTGCTTCTTTCTTCGACACGATCTAGATTATATGAAGACACTGGTCGAAGTTCTATTTGTGTGTTGGTCGGCATATAATAAAATCTTCTTACAAATAACTGATTTTGGTGAGGATCTGTCCACATACCCTTATCTTCCTCTTTTTTTTAATAAACTTTATCTTCATCTCTTTCATCATGAGTCAAAG
The DNA here is from genome assembly GCF_030272615.1 of Cryptomeria japonica. NCBI lineage: Eukaryota > Viridiplantae > Streptophyta > Pinopsida > Cupressales > Cupressaceae > Cryptomeria > Cryptomeria japonica. Next base: position 466,777,223 of record NC_081412.1, on the reverse strand, counting down.
AGATTCTCAATGTCATTTTATCAAAGTTGTGTAGTTTAATTAGTTGAGTATAATCGAGTATAATTGATGTTTTCATTATATTATTTTATTCGAGGTTCAAATTATTTGGAAGTAGATTAAATAAGGAATGAGGCCAAGATCTTGATTCAAACAATTCTGATAAAACAAATATCTCTCAATCTTTGACTCTTAGTCAAAGAGGTATCAATTTAGATTCGTGCTTTCATATGAAGATTGATTTCAAAGAAAGAGAATGCATAAAAAAATTTAGTGTATACATTTTTTATAGAAACAACAGTGTAGAATAATTAACATGAACAATTCCTCAATTGATACTTATCCTCTCTCTAAGAATGGTGTATTTTTGGGTGTATCATCATTTCCATAAAATTTATATTGGTGACCTTTGATGTCCTTTGCTTTTTCCACATTTGATTCCGAGAAAACTATGCATTGACTCTATAGGTGAAAACTTATCCACCTATTTGATTTCAATTTGCATTCACTTTGGTTCAATGTTTATGGCCTAGTTAAAAATTTTATAAACCGTATCATTGATATGATAGATGCAAAGAATAAGAAAACTCCACTACTATGCACATTTAGGTGAGCATAATGAATTGAATTTCACTACTTCATTTTTCTTTAGTGTGTTTGTTACCCAAATACTTCATGTGTGAAATAACCTATTAACTATTCAATACCTATCTGATATACATTCAAATAGAATTATTGGAAGTAGACTGATGTAAAATAATCTTCCTATGTTGGTGAATATCTATGGTTTGAATGCATAAATAATAGTGGGAATAGACAACACAAGTTCATCCCATTTCCCAAAAGTGCTTCAAGATTGCCTTTAGAAACTTTCAATTTTGCTTCTACTTCTCTCAAGTAGTGTTGAAGTTGGCCACCGTGATTTGGTAAAAAGATGAAAATATTACAATTTTGAATTGTTTGATTTCCTTCCTCCATTTATACATTATCATTGTGATTGCATAAGAAGATAACAAACAACATATACGTGTTCATTTGGTACATTTGAGTAGTATATTGGTAAGATTCTAGTAAAAAACTATTTATGAAACATTTTCAAAGAAGCTTTTTTTTGTTAAATCATTTATATCAATCTAGTATTTTGATAAAATAGGGATCTGACATCATGATTAGGCAAGTCATGTGGATTTTATTTTGGAAATTCTTCTTCTAAATTAAGCTTAGGATCTAGGTTCATAGGTATTGGTTTTATTATTGAACAAAAATAAGAAATGTATTCTCAATTTAGAAATTTGATTTAAAACTAGAAGCTACAAAGCGTCTTCCTCTTCTCCAATGCAACATTGTGAAAAATGCAAAGAGGGCTTGAGAGTGGTTGTATTTTCCTAAAAGTGTTGTAAAATATTGTATTATTCGTATTATATAAAAAATTTGAGGTCATTATTTATTGCCCTATTTTATATTTTTATTATGACAAATATGACATGTGTACATTGTGCCTCATTTACATTTTAAAAGATGTGCACATGTTTTAATAAAAATGACACTTTTTGCTATTTTTTTGTCCCTCTTCTTGGTTGAATCACGAATCCATACTTTCTAATGTGTATTAGGTTTTTAAAATATGCAATAAAATCATAGGTCAAAGTGGAAAAAGAAGTTTAGATAAAGCAAGATGAATATTTAACCATTGTAGGTTTCTACCAATCAAATATAGTAAAAAATAGCTAATTGATGGAATGTTGCCATCTATGTGTGCATAACAAGCAAATAAAAATAAATTAACATGAAATAGTGCATCAATAGACCCATAATAACTATGATTTAAGATTTTTTTTTTCCAAGGCTTACAATGCTACCATGCAATGAATCATGAGGCAACAAAGCATCTACATGAATTCTACAACTATCTATAGATTCATCATAGAATATACAAGAATGATCACCACTATAATCATCACCACATATAAAATAGGGGAATTTGTTTAAATCAAATGAATATATGAAGGTAATATTTTCACGACATGCAAATGACATATCATCATTAGGTATACCGCTAAAATATGGGTAAATCGCATGATAGATCTTTGCTTAGTGTATGCTCATCACTAAATTATTGAACATAAGATCATCATGAAATATTTGGATAAAGGAATTAAGCATCTCTAATAACATAGGGTTTGCACTAGGCAATTCAAAGAAATAGGGAAATAATAGAACATCATAGAACAACGCCTCTATAGAAGACACATGCATGTCCATAATTAAAAAATTCACAAGTGTGACAATGATGGATATATCATATAAGATATAAATCATAAGAACGTGTCGAAGTTTAAAATGAATTATTGTAGATCAACCAAGAAATAAAACCTAAAAGGCGTCATAACTATGGAATACTCTATGGTGGGAGGATAAGATAAAATATAAATAATTTAATGTATATTTAAACACAAGTAAAATATATGAGCATATTATGAATATCAAAATCTTAGAAAAATATAGAAACAAAAGATAAAACAAAGTTTTATCAAATTAAAAAAACCCTAATGTTGACAAAAAATAATACCTAGAAGAGAATTAATTTGTGTTGGATAAATCAAATTTAGCAAAAAAGTAAAGGAAAACAATGTTTCCTTAATGGTAGTCTAGTCTAATCCAATAGCATGCATACATGTACTTAAGCACAATTAATCTATACTAATTCAATGGTATTATTATGTGCTCGCATATTATTTTTTAATATATTTAAATAATTAAATGTGAAAAGTACATTAAAAATAACCGTAATTAGCTTTAAGACTAAATAATAAACCCAATATGCTTATAGCATTAAACATTTTAATACCTTAAGATTAGGAACAAAATATTACAATACTTGATTTACCTCAAGATTAGAATATTTTGTTTACTTTGTTCAAGGTAAAGTCAATGGATTTTATTTGATAATTTTTATGGCATTGTGTCTACTTTGTTAACGATAAAGTTTATGGATTTTCTTTGATAATTTGTATGGCACTACTTTTTTGCTCACTTGAATTTTCTTTACTTCTACATTTTTTTATATTTTAGTTACTAGTATTAGGTAAGAATTACTTTGGAGGACTTGTTAATAATATTTTGGGATTGCTCGTAGGCGGCATTTTGATTAAGTAGCAGCGATTTCTTTTGATTTTCGGTCATTTTCCTGTTCGTCGACGTGTGCGCCAAGTGGTGTATTGGCGTTGCCTTGAGTCACTCGCTTTTCTCGCTCAAAGTTGAGAGAATGCGGAGCTGCCGTGTGGCTCAAGTTTTTATATCGACGTATGCTTCTCGGCCCCACCATCCATCGTGTAAATTTGAAGACACTTGATGTCCCCGCGTTGCACGACCTGATTCTCTTTTTGCGCTCAACTTCAAATATCCCTTGAGCCGCCCCGTGTCTTCCATGGTAGTTCGTGAACCAGGATGTGGTTTGCATCGCGGTTTTCTTGTTGGGCAGGTGCAGGGATCGCCATGATGCAGTTGAGATAACAACTTCGAAGGTTGTTTTGTTGTGTAGCATCTTGCGGTGTGCCACACTAGGTTTTCTTGTCACAAGCAGTTGCTAGGATGTTGTTGATGCTACGAGATGTTAATTAGGAGCCGAGGGCTCTATTTATGCTTTCTTTTCCTTGCTTTGAAGGGTTCAAACTTTTAGAGAGATTTTTAGACTTTGGCTCATTAAAGAGGTCTTTATGTTGATTAAATTTGGTGAATGATAGACATGTCAAATTGTGCCTATGGCCTTTGTGATTATTTTATTTGAAGCTTAATATATTGACTTATGTGTTGTTTTCAAGTTCAATAACTTCTATGATATTTGTTGTGAGAGTTCGCGGATTAAACTATGTTCTGAGATTTGTTATCTATTGGATGAATGGTTAATGTCATTTTATGTTGAATGAGTTTTGTTGAGTTACTCTCTCGAATGATTCTGAGCATGTAGATTGTTGAATGAGCTTTAAAGTCGCATGTCTTTGGGTTTTATATGTTGTTAATGCTTTTTAAAATATTTTGGCATATCGCCTAAGTAGTGTAGATCATTTGTTTTAAGTTTTCTTCTTCCCCTTTTCTCCCCCAATTATATGAAGAGTCAGCTTCTTAAACCCGAAGGTCATTCATTGAGTTTCGCACAAAAGGTCCCCCATTACAAAATTTCCCATAAGGTTGTTAGCGTTTAAGGTAAAATTAAGAGTCAACAATTCTTTTTCTGGCACACCCGATGGGACTGTAATTTTGAACAAACCTAAGCTAGTTTATGATCCACATACCCATTACCAGGAGCCAGACAACTTTGAATCCCAGTTTGCTCCTTCCACCCCTGGTAAGTGTCCATTCGCCCGCAGCCACTTCTTCCCAGAACCCACATATCTTCCCTGCGGTTGTTCCCATAATAATGGCTCAGATTCCCCCTAGAAACTTTGTGACTTGGAACAATGGAATCCCTCTCATTCCTTTTGTTCCACTAGTAGTATGGGGGTCGATTCCCTCTTTTGCGCTAAAAGTTATCCCTAAATTCATTGGAGAATGTCCCAAGACCCCTAGAGAGCACCTACAAGATGTGGCCAATGTCTGCACCGTCCATAACATCACTGAGCAAAATATAGCTTTGAGATTGCTCGTGGCTTCATTCAAAAGGAAAGCTCTAGATTGGTACAGATCCCCTGGTCCAAATTCTATAGCCGATTGGGATCATCTAGGTGACCGCTTCTTTCAAAGATTCTCCGACAAGGCTGATAGGTCATCCCTAATGCATCAATTGATGCCATAAAGACAACCCCTCAAGATGCGGTGACAAAATTCAATTTGAGGTTTCAGAGGACCTAGCAAAGAATATTGTTGTCAGCCTGTCCACCTGTGGATATGGTGTTCATTTTTTATCTGAAAGCCTTCAATTCCGATATATCCGTGATGATTCAATCTCTTAGAGGCAATACCCTCCCGGATGTGTTTGATTTGGCAGTCCAAGCAGAAAATAATCTAATCGATGTTGGGAGGGTTGCACCATGATTGCTCATGTCGGTCTTTCCTGGGCTATCAAATGAGGTCCCTAAACCAGCCGTGCCAAGCACATATACTCCCCAATCTATGTACGTGTACCCCAGACCCCAACAAGAAAATCTGCCTCCACCCTCATCTCTGGCTACAGAGGTCAACAATATGAAAAATTTATTGAGATCTTCCTTGAATAAAATCGTTAATCTGAAAAGGTCCTAATTCCCACCTGCTAGACCCCCTTTCCAACAAAATTTCCAAGGGAATAGACCTACATATTAGCAAAACCAATATGCAAATAACCAAACTTCCCCAAGTCAACCGAACGGCCAGATAGTTTCGGTACCCAATCCTTTGCAAACTATCTATCCTAACACTAGTAAAGAGTTGACTGTGGCACAAAATAATCTAGTGGATGATACCAATTCTTGGTGTTTTCCATGTAACAGCGCCCACGCCCCAAGAAATTTCCCAAGGGGCAATTTACAACTAAAAATTCAAATCAATAGAGCCTAGGCGTGGCTTTAGATGATTCAGTTTACACATCCCCTGGCATGGACAATGCATCTCTCATTGCACAAATGCAAGGTATGTCAATAGAGTAGGAAACAAAGATAGCTTTGAACCATGCACTATTCTCTTGGATGGAGGATGAAGATGTCGTGCTCACAAATGGCACAACCACATCAAGCTCAGGGGCTCCTCAAGTGCAATCAGATTACAACCTTTGGTCAAAAAGGCACTTCATGGGAGAGAATGTAGGCACGCAAGGTAGATTTGTTGTAGATAAAGCTCCTGAACAACCCACAGTCACTACCACATACTCGAGAAAGGAATTTATCCCTTATAAGTCGAGAGAGGCAAAGATGTCAGTGTCGTCAGTGTTGGACGTGGTGGAGCAGCTAAAGAAAGCCCCGACCAATGTCTCCTTATGGGATCTCCTTAGTATCCCAGAGCAGAAGAATCAGTTGAAAGAAGCTCTGTCGGAGGTGGGGAAAATTGCAGGTAGAAATGTTGCTAATCCTCCGTAGGTCAGCAAAGAAAGATTTCAGTCCCCCGCAGAAAGATCATGCTCACCAATGGTGTTGACAAATGAGGCCATACCTCCTAAATCCCAAGTGGAAGGTAAGCCTAAACCAAATCCTTTCTATTTGACCCTCATAGTAGGAGATAAGCTTTTACACAATTCTATGATAGATTCTGGTGCTAGCACCACTGTCATGCCTAAGCAAATTGCTGAGGTTTTGAATATCAAATATGAGCCTTTAAATAAGGGTGTTATGCAACTAGATGGGAATAAGGTCCAGACCGTGGGTCTTATCAAAAGCCTTCCGCTGACGTTGTTTGTGTGTCCTAGTGTCACCGTGCCTCAAGAAGTAGTAGTTATCGATATTCTACTTGTTTTTGGCCTCTACCTTTCTTGAGACTTCATTGCCAAAATAGGAGGTTACATATCCCTAGACTGGTCCCACCTTATCCTTCAAACCCAGTGTGGTGCTAAACTCAAAATTCTTTCAGAACCCCTTTACACCCAGCATGTAGCGGTTCAGGCTATGCTCAACTTTGAGCCAACTCATACCTCCATCTCCAATGAAGAGAGGAAAATGGTAGAGCTTCTTAAAGACGAAGAGGTGACTAGGGATATCCCACCAGAGTGGGAGGTTTTTCTCAATGAATTCATAAATTCTGATCCATACTCCAACTATCACGCCATGGGTCTTGGTACTTACTATATTTTTTATGAAGATCAATTCATCCCAAAACCAACAAAAGATTTGTTGACCAAAGAAGAGTTGTCCTTTGCGCTCTCGACCTTACACTTTGATGGCCCAAGATGCAAATTAGGTTCAAGGGTTGGGATTGGGCTTACTTCACCTTCGGGTGAACAGATTCTAAAGTCTTTTCGCATGCAGTTTGCTTGCTCCAACAATGAAGCAGAATATGAAGGGTTGATCCAAGGCTTAAGCTTGGCAAAAAGGATGGGTATAAGGCAATTGAAAGTTTTGTGCATCTCTGAGCTGATCGTACACCAAGTCCAAGGAATCTCTAGTGCCAAACACATCTGTATGAGATCCTACCGCCATAGGACATGGGATCTGATTGAAATCTTTGATGCTTTCAACATCCAAAGGATTCCTTGAAAGACAAATGCATCCGCTGATCAGATGGCTATTATTGGATCACAATTTGACCCTATCGTGGACCTGCTCGCCAATCCCCAGGTGGTCTATGTGATCGTTCGACCAAATATTCCTAAAAATGACACCCATTGGAAAGTTTTCGAGAGCGACGAGCAAATTGCTTTTTTCATTCAAAACTTAGGAGAGTTTGTTGACCAATTGCAGCCTAAGTAAAGGAAGCTTATGGGGATTAGATCATTCAACTGCAATCCAACAAGCTCCCAAATGGATTGATCACCCTAGAAAATTTGTTTGACCATGATGATGCCAAAAATGACAAACAAAAACTTACAGCTGATAAGGGTGACTACGATGAGATGTCAGTAGGGAACGAGAGAATACTCAAGGTCGGAAAGGAAGTTCCCTTAGAAGACCGAGAGAGACTGGCTTGATATTGTGATGAATATGTGGGCATGCTAGCGTGATCATATGAAGATTTGAAAGGGTAGAATTCTAGCATCATTCAACACACCATTGAGCTCACTGATGGGGCCAAGTCGGTCCAGCAGAAGCAGAGACTTGTCAACCCGAATATTGAGTTCCTTATGGCTCCAGAATTTAAGAAGTTGATAGAATTAAAGACTGTCTATCCCATCAAGCATAGTACATGGGTATACAATTTGGTGCCAGTCAAGAAGAAGAATGGAGATATTTGGCTTTGTGTAGAATTTTGGGACCTGAACCAAGCATCTCTAAAAGACCATTATCCTTTGCCACCAATGGAACAATTGTTAAGCACATTAGCGGGGTCAAATATGTTCTTGATGTTGGATGGTTTCTTAGGTTATAACTAGGTATTGGTAAAGCTAGAAGATCAACATAAGACAACCTTTACAACCAAATGTGGAACATTTGCTTATCAGAAAATGTCATTTGGGTTGTCAAACATTAGTGCAACTTTTCAAAGAGCTATGGATCTGGCTTTCAAGGAGCTCATTAACAAAATCATCCTCATATATTTGGATGATTTGACCATGTTTTCAAAGCACAAAGAAGATCACTTCGATCATCTTGACCTAGTGTTCTAGAAGTGCTTGGAGTTTGGCATCTCATTAAACCAAGAGAAATGCATCTTTGGGGTCCCACAAGGAAAATTACTAGGGCACGTAGTGTCAAAAGAAGGAGTCTCCATCGATCCAAATCAAGTGAAGGCAATAAAGGAGCTCCCTCTTCCTGTCAACAAAAAGGGCATTCACTCCTTCCTAGGTAAGGTTAACTTTGTTAGCCGCTTTATCTCAGACTTTGTTGGGATGGTGAGGCCCATCACTCTAATACTTAAAAAGGAAACACTTTTTAAATGGACTCCTGAAGCTAAAGAGGCTTTCGAGAAGATCAAAGATGTCATCTCTTCAGCTCCTGTGCTATCCAACCCTGATATGTCTAAATATTTTATAATGTATGTTTTCTCTAGCAATTATAGCATTGATGTGGTTCTAACCTAGAAAGATGCAGACAAAAGAGGTGAGCACCCCATAGCTTTCCATTCTAAAACTTTGAAAGAATATGAGGCTAAATACAATTTTGTTGAAAAGCAAGCTTTGGCCATTGTCAAAGGCCTTAAAAAGTTTAGGCATTTTATCGCCTGTAATAAGACTACTATGTATGTCGCCCACCCTTCAGTCAGGGAATATATAATGGAAGGTGACATTATAGAGAAGAGAGCGAATTGGATTACCAAAATCCTAGAATATGACATTGATGTCAGACCCACCAAGGTGATCCACGACAAAGGTTTGTGTGAGTACATAGCCCAAGAGCTTGAACCCCAAGAAGCTGAGGTTGCTACAGAGGAAGTTGGAATTTGTCACCTCTGAACCAACAGAAGCATGTTGGATGGAGACTCGGAAACATTTTATGAAGACTGGGATTTTTCTTGAAGGCCTCCCTCCTGAAAAGAGGAGATTCTACAGGATGCAGAACAACGGCTTTCTCCTAGTGGAAGGAATACTTTTTAAGAGATTTCGACGAAATCTTGCTCTATTGTGTGGACCAGGGCCAAGCTAGTAAGATTCTACATGAATTTCATTATGGTTTATCAGGAGGGCACTTTTCAGTGCAAACCACCATCATTAAGATCACCCATGTTGGGTACTTCTAGCCCTCTATGTTTAAATATGTGCACACTCTGGTAAGGGAATGCAAAGAATGCCAGTACTATAGTGGTAGGGGCAGAAAGGTGGCAATGTCGCTCAGGCCCGTAATGGTGGAAGATCCCTTTGCTCAGTGGGGTCTCGATTTCATAGGGATGATAAAACCCCCAAGATCAGTCAAACACAAGTGGATCTTAACTGCTACTAACTACTTCACCAGATGGTATGAGGTTGTCCCTCTGAGGAATTCATCAGAGGCCGAAATATTAGCATTTCTGGAAGATTTAGTGTGCTGATATGGTCCGCCAAAGACCATAATATCGGATAATGCGTGAGCATTCATAAGCTCATGAGTCACCCAATTCTCTCTCAGTAGAGGTATCTACTTGAAGACCTCCTCAAACTACTATCCATAGGGAAATGGCCTAACTGAGTCCACTAACAAGAATCTCATAAGACTCATTAAAAATATGGGCTCTGAACACAAAAGGGAGTGGCATCACCACTTAAGAAGTGCATTATAGGCAGACCGGATAATGCCCAAATATATTCTAAATAATTCTCCATACAAGTTGGTCTATGACAAGGACGCGTTATTCCTCGTGTCTTTGGAAATCTTCGCCTTACAATTACTCAAATCTATCGAGGTGGTAGAAAATGGTCCCATGGAGGTGAGATTGGCGAAGATTAGGGAACTAGAGGAAGCAAGGGAAGTGACATTTTTGTCCCTTCAAAATCGCCAGCAAACCGTCAAGAGGTGGTTTGATAATAAGAAAAGTTCTGACTCGGGATTCAAGCAAGGTGACCTTGTTTTGAAATACAATGAGAGGGCAGCCAAGCTCGGTCAGCATGCTAAATTTGATGGTTTATGGGAGGGACCCTTCCACATTATATATTGCAAAGATTTCAATGCTTTTGATCTCGAGGATATGCAGGGAGATTCTCTTAGAATCCCGATCAACGGGTTCCATCTTAAACCTTTTCACTGACAACTTTTTTTCTAATGTACAATAATGTAAACAGTGTTTTTTTGTGTGCCTTATTTATCTAATTATGTTTCTTCATGCATTCCCAAATTGAAAAATGAATCACAAGATACACCTTGATTGAACAAAAAGAAAATCATTATATTATAGGTATCTTGTTACAATATATACATAAGGCCTGCGACCTAGTTTTGAGAGGAAAAAAGATAAAACTTTCTGAAGACAGGGTGGCATTATCTCAAGGATCTTCTTCATCTTCATCCTCATCCATCTAGAACTCGAGGTCATCATCTTCATCTTCGGCATCATCCCCCTCTGACCACTCATGGCTAGAGTCATCGTCGGGCTCCTGAGCTATTAACACAAGCACTAGGTTGGGTTGGACATGCGGCGTCAAGATCCGTGGGAATGTGTAGTCCCTGTGCTTAGTATACCATTCAATGCCAGTCAGAATGATCACTATCAGATGGACCCGGAGGAGGAACTCTACAACAAGCTCCACTCAGAAGCGATGAGACGACAACGACATGCTCTTCAAACCACTTATAAGCAAATGTCAGATCACTTCCTCACCAAAGGTGATGAGATGCCGCAAATCTGAGGCTAGAGGTAAGCCTCTAAAAGGGATGTAATATGCCACCACATCTTCTAGGCCACCTAGGTACTCTAGGGAGAAGAGCGCTTTAGCTAGCTCTGAGGTTAGATAACTAGTCATCCCGATATCCAATAACGAAGACACAAAATGTGAGCAGATATCCGTGTTTACACGGTATTTCTCCATGTCATCAATGAAATCTTCCCCAAGCACCCATTTGATGGCAGCAATGATCAGAGTATTTTTACGTTGTGTCATCCCCTGTAGCCTCTGGTCCAAAATATTACCTAAGAAAGAGACTTGAGTCTTACTACTGGTGAGCCAAACGGGAGTATCCATTTCTTCAAGAAACTTCGTCGTTGAGCTGGATACTGTGCAAAAGAATATCCGAAAAGACATTTATAGTGGATTTTCAGCTCCAAATGATAAATGAAGTAAAAATCCAGTGCTCCTTATTTTTGACGCAGTTGTCTTCCCTCATCAACTTGCACAAGTAGACAGAGTCCGGTTTGAAGGTTACGTATGTCCTATCCTATACCTCGAAAAGAGAAGCAGTGTCCTCAGACACCACACGTATATATAAGTACATCATGTTTAAGCCATAACACCTACAGGTCTGTTATAACTCGTGTGAGCTTTGTTGGCTGCTAATACTCTCCTTAATGGGGAGATTTGTCCGGATAAGCAGATCGTTTCAAGTGGCTCTAAGTAACGACAGACTGAATAGGCATTTTCTTGGGAATCGCAGATGGTGACACTCATCCTTTTTTAGAATTAATTGCAACTGGAAAATGAACTCGCATATGTGCAGATAGGCACTCATCATTAAACGCCTTCTTTCACAAAGATCTAGGCATGTGATGCATTTATGGAAGAAGGTCTCCAAAAGTGCCCAACATATTGTTCATTCTACACCCCAAACGCCAAAAAACTTTAGAAGTGTCAGAAAGAAAAGCCCTCTTGCAGAAGATGGAGATGGAAGCAACTCCCTTAGGAAGATTATGGGTAGATGTATTCAAGGAGCTCTCATATTCCTCTCATGCCATTCCCCCAAAGCTGGAATATCAAAGAACCAAAGCTAAATCAAAGATGATCACCCACAACCCGATGAGGGTGATGGATTCTCTGGAGAATGTCATTGAGCCTGAACTTCACAAGCAGTCTACGAACCTTAGAGAAGTCGATTGCGGTAGTATGGTAAGTCACATAAATGAGCCGTAATCTAAAAGAGTCAATTTCTAGAATAGTGACGCTCCTCAGTTCGTGGTCCCCATGGTCCCACACTATCCAGAGTTTGTGGTTGTGTGCGCTTGCAGGTTTGACCCCGTTTCTTTTTCAATTCAGGGCGCTTTCCTGAAAGTAGTTATAACCCTAGAGGTTGTGAGAGATATGATGTGTTGTCCCATTTTTTATGGAATAGAGGTGTTCACTGAAAGTGCCATGGAGGAATATTGGAGCACTAGTAGAGATATTGTCTCTTTCTATCACAGCGTGCTAAATCGAAGTCCATCAACTAGACCTCCAAGACTCCCTCTGTCCTACAGTGACTTGAGGCATGATGACCTCAAGGATATTTCCTTGACCCTTGCATGGCTATGCGGTCGCGACAACGACCAGGAGATCACTACTCCTATGATGGCCTTCTTGTTCAAGTGTTGGAAGTAGAAAGGGCCATTTCATTTTGACTTCTCTATTTTTATAGCCAGAGAGATGGTAAAGCAACTAGATGAATTCCAGCATTTTCGGTGGTTCAAGTTCGCCTCATTCCTAGTTCACCTTTTCTTGCACTAGAATGATTCTTTTTTCAGCCAATTCATGCGACTGGCTACCCATGATGAGTCAGGAAACAAAATGTATGTGTCTTTCAGAATGTTTCCTAACTCCCATCCTTTAAGATCTCCATTTGATCCCCAAGGAGCCTCTTGCCCGCTTTTCTCAAATACAAATGAATTGGATGTACAATGAGCACCCCCCTTGTGACTGGTTTCTAGGTAGTGTGTTTTCCTTTATTCGGGTGCATGGCTTCTCTAAAGAGCCTTTCTGCCTACCTACTTGTGTCACATAAAGAACCCTCGCCCTTGAAATTTCTTGGCAGTTGGTGAAGATCGACAAAGCTATAGGGGTGGGAAAACATGATACCTCCATAACAGAGGACCACAAAGCTATTGGCCCCATTACTCTCGTTCGAAGAAGTATTGTTGAAAATGTCTTGACATCCAAGCTGGTGCAACTTGGCTTAGTAGTAATTGATTATATGTGGAGTTAGGAATCATATGGGTGCTTGTCTACGAGAAAAAATGCAGTTAAGCATGGACCACAGAGTTCGTGGGAAGGATGCACTAACCCGCCAGTGAATGACCCAAGTCTCTATGTGGGTCTCAATGATTTTCCCGTTTTAAAATGACCCTTGTGGTTGAATTTTTACTTTATCGTGCAAAAGTACAATCCAGCGAAGCCCATTCCCTGGAGTATGCTAGAAGCCATGAGGTTGGATGCGTGGCCTATGAAAAAGAGGGATGATTTTTGGATCTACCGTCAGGAAGTGAATCAGCCCAGGGCTAACATCGGGAACGCTCCTATTGACGAGTGTTTTGAGATTGAATGGCGACAGCACAACAAGTCAAATGAAGAGATAGGCGATGAGTCCCCCCGAGGCGGCCCAACAGTAGGAGGTAGATGTTATAAGTATAGAAGAGCAAGAGACTGAGGCTAATATTCCTCTTCCTCTCATTGGTTCAATTCAAAGACCCCGTTCCCAAACTACCAAGAGATCGGCTGAGAAGTAGGCATCTGATTTCCCTTGCAGTAAAAAGCAATATCTGGGTTAGGCAAAGATAGGTTCGTCTTCTCGGGTCCCAGAGGTCCCCTCAATCTCTCAGCGACCAGTGACTTCTACGGTTCAGGTACGCCCTTCTTTGCCCTTTCTCCCTGATCAATCTATATCTTTTGTAACTCCCCATCTCGCATCTATGCCTACTCAAATCCCTGCCGCTCTCACATTAGCGCCCGTCGGGGCTCCGATCAACCCTCAAGTTTTCATTTTGCTCCCTACCCTCGATTTTATCCTTGCAGTGTTTTCCCCATAGATGCCTGATGCAACCACTGTCTCATGTAGGCTTGGTTTTGGAGAGTCCACTCCTTCCCCAAATGTTGGGGCAGCATCCACTGATCCATTTTCTTTAGGAGCCTCTCCTTTCATCCCGCTGTTTTCTCCAACCACGCTTGTACACCCCATTCAGACCTCTTTTGGTGGCCCTATTTCCCAGTTCCCCTTTCCAATCCCTCATGGTGCAGCGTTTGTAGGCCAAGCTATTGCAAACTCAGATGCTTATCAACAATAGGTTACCTATTCCAAGACTACACGTACTGGCAGGACCGGTAAGAGAAAAGAGAAAGATGGTGCCAGGCCAACCCATTCGCACATACAGACACATTTCAACGAGGAAAAGGATAGTCTTTTCTTTGCGACCATGTTCCCCAAGGTCGACAAGCCGGAGGCCCAAATGAGACCTAACAATTACACCTTGCATGTTGTCGAGGTCAATCTCTTGAACGCTATGGCATCTAACAAAGTTGAAATGATGGAAGAAACTTCAAAGCCCATGTCTTCAGATTTCATCACAAAGAGTCGTCACCTAGAGAAAATGCAAGTAGAGAATGCGATTCTCCGATAATCTTTGGACCAATAGAGAAAGGAAGACAGAGCTAGGAATGTTGAAATCAACCGCTTGCAGGGATTGTTGACACGGGCTAACTCTAAAAATGGAAAATTGCAGTCTGCCCTGAACAATGTGAGTTCTCAGTTGAAAGGACAAGAGGCAATGAAGAATGTGGCCTTGAAAGAATTGTAGGAGAAGGAGCAAGAAATACAACAACTAAAAGAAGCTTGCAGAGATGCTACCCAAGTTCATACATAGTTGTGTGAGGAGATTTGCCTAAAAGAAGAATACACTCGGCAGCTGAGTGATGCACAAGTCATGCTTTCAGAGGAAAGAGCAAGGTTTGAAATAGATGTGCATGAAAAAAGGAGTAACATGGAGCAAGCTGAAAAGAAATTTCTGGATATGGAAGGTTTGTTGCAGCAAGAGAGAGATCACATATCACGATTTTAACAAGCTGTACAAGATCGAAATGCCAAAATCCTCGCTCTAGAAAGTTAGATGGTCCATGAAACAAGACAAGTGCAGGGAGCTGCAATATGAGGTAAGAGAAAAAGATGAGAAAGTCTCGTGGTTGTCAAACCTTCCTCCCCCCTTGGAGGTTCCTCGAGATTTTTCTCCAATTTTGGTAGAATTGTATGTTTCCCATAGGGAAAGAATTAAGCAGTATTGCCCTTCCCTACAACTTGTGCTAAGATTCCTAGGAGAAGCAGAGTCCCTCTATGATGAAGTGGGCGCTCTCAGTAACAACTCTATACTTTTTATTGGTCCTAAGATCCTCATAGCCTAGAGCTTAATTCAGATGCTATATACTGCTCAAGATGAAGAGTTGAGAGAAAAATGAATTACAGACCGCAAGCAATTAATCAGGAAGACTAATGTCTTTATTAATTAGCATAGGGTAATCATGCATGTATCAGCAGCGCTTGAGACTTTACAGATTTTGGTAAGCATCACATAGAGAGGTTTGTTTCCTTGTGTCTGCCTTCTCCTTTTCTCGCAGATGGTTCTATGTTAGGGATTACACAAGTGTTGAACCAGATAGAGAAATTATAGCAAGATAGGACCTTCCTACAAAACCTGAACAATCCTATTTCGGTGGAGGAGTTTGAGCGTCTCCTGCACCCCCTGGCCCAACTCTATGCGCTCTTGAAATTGGTCCATGATGAACCAATGATCTTGCCATTTGATGAAGTAATTTGTTTAGATCAACACTACCAGAATCTGGAAGCGTAGGTGTTACCCTCCGAAGATGAATGGTTTCCATTGCAACAGGTCTTCGATCTGCTTCACCCCATTCTAGCATGAAGTTTGTTCTCTGAACCAACAATTTGGGTTCTAGCATTCCACAGGTAGAATTCCCCATTTAGTCACCAAGAAATGTTAATATTATTTCGGGATTGCTCGTAGGCAGCATTTTGATCAAGTGGCAGCAATTTGTTTTGATTTTCGGCCATTTTCCTGTTCGTCAGCGTGCGCGCCAAGTGGTGTCTCAATGTTGCCTCGATTTTCTTGCTTTTCTCGCTCAAAGTTGAGAGAACGCATAGCTTCTGCGTGGCTCATATTTTTATATCGACATATGCTTCTTGGCCCCACCATCCATCATGTAAAGTTGAAGACACTTGGTGTCCCCATGTTGCACGACCTCATTCTCTTTCTGCGCTCGACTTTGGATATCCCTTGAGTTGTCGTGTGTCTTCCATGGTAGTTCATGAACCAGGATGTGGTTTGCATCGCAATTTTCTTGTTGGGTAGGTGCAGGGATTGCCATGATGCGGTTGAGATAACAACTTTGAAGGTTGTTTTGCTGGGTAGCATCTCGCGGTGTGCCAGGCTAGGTTTTCTTGTCATAAGTAGTTGCTAGGATGTTGTTGATGCTACGAGCTGTTAGTTAGGAGCCGAGGGCTCTATTTATGCTTTCTTTTCCTTGCTTTGAAGGGTTCAAACTTTTAGAGATATTTTAGACTTTGGCTCATTAAAGAGGCCTTTATGTTGATTAAATTTGGTGAATGATAGACGTGTCAAATTGTGCCTATGGCCTTTGTGATTGTTTTATTTGAAGCTTAATATATTGACTTTTGTGTTGTTTTCAAGTTCAATAACTTCTATGATATTTGCTGTGAGACTCTGTGGATTAAACTATGTTCTGAGACTTGTTATTTGTTGGATGAATGTTTAATGTCATTTTATGTTGAATGAGTTTTGTTGAGTTACTCTCTCGAATGATTCTGAGCATGTATATTGTTGAATGAGCTTTAAAGCCGCATGTCTCTGGGTTTTATACGATGTTAATGCTTTTCAAAATATTTTGGCATATCACCTAAGTAGTGTAGATCATTTGTTTTAAGTTTATTCTGAGCATGTATATTGTTGAATGAGCTTTAAAGCCACATGTCTCTGGGTTTTATACGATGTTAATGTTTTTCAAAATATTTTGGCGTATCACCTAAGTAGTGTAGATCATTTGTTTTAAGTTTTCTTCTTCCCCTTTTCTCCCCCAATTATATGAAGAGTCAGTTTCTTAAACCCGAAGGTCATTCAGTGAGTTTCACGCAAAAGGTCCCCCATCACTGAATTTCCCATATGGCTGTTAGCGTTTACGGTAAAATTAAGAGTCAACAGGACTATCATTAGTGTTGCAAGGGCACATGTTCTCCTATGCCAATCTTGATCAAAATTGAGTAAACAATTAGAGATACCAACCTTTAGTTTATGCATATTCTCCTAGGATGATTATGTAGATCTAGATTTATTTTAACGTATTAACTAAAATGTTTCTATTTTATATATGCAAATAATATGCCTTTGAATGCTCATAAGAGAGTGGTTGAGATAGGATATCTAAAATGAATGTATCTAATGCTTTTAAATATAAGAACATAATAATAAACTATTTAAGTTTGTATTTAATCAACTCTTGAAAAGGAATATAATGGAAAGAGTTAGACACATTTTAAAATTTAAAAGATCAAGTATAGAAGACTAAAGTTGACACTACAACCATGGAGTTGATAATGGATTAAAAAGATAAATATGTATATTCCTAGCATAGTTACTTATATAAATGACAGACAATGAAAAATACCCATATACTTTGTAGATGAGGAAATGCATTTTTTATTATGGCGGAAATAAGGATATATGAGTTCAACATTTAAGATGAACAAAAATTATTTCACATGCCATGATTTGTACACCAAAATAATATCTTATTTATGGTGAGCAAGGAAGTAAAAAGGATAGTTTAACAAGAATCTAACAATATTGCATATTTTTAAAAATCAAATAAAGTTTAACACATGACACGATATCCAATCTAATAAAAGTGGGAGAGATAAGCATGGTTTCATAGGCAGTTCGATGAAAAAGGAATGAGAACGAATAAAGGGTGGTAAATTAATCCCATATGCAATATAGTGATCTAAGGAAATGAGAGGATAACATAAATTGGAGATCAATTGGCTTGGGGTGTATTGGTCACCCCAATAGATTAGATAGTTTGAGATTATGCATATTTTATATAGTTCAATTCATTTTTTTTGACCTCATCACTAGGATTTATGCCATTATGGAATAAGTGTGCCTCTATAAAGTGTAGATCTATTTTATAGTCCTCGTTATTTCTAGGGCCATAATAGAGGCAAATAGACATGAAATAAGATATAATCAATGAGGACTTTGATTAAATTTGAAGCCCTTATTAGAAGTGGGATAAATTAGGTTGAAAGTTGGCATAGGCCCAGGCTTAGATGATCTATTATGTGATATGGAATAAACCTATGTCTAAATTATAATTAATCTCACTTCAAAAATTGAAAAAAAACAAAACAAATGTTATGAAAAAAATATGTGGATGTTAGATATTGGTGTTGCCAGTCTAAGTTTAAGAATTTTTTATTTTTTTTTTTGTAAAAAAATTAACCGCTATGAAATAAATATCACTTTTTAAAAATATTATTAACTATAAAAAAATTATTAAAAGCTATGTAAAATAATTCACAAGTATTTTTTTAAAATAAAATAAAAAAATTAGACCCTACTCAAAAAATATAAAATCAGTAGTTCACATCACCTTTAAATTCTTATCAGGTTAATTGCTATGGGTGATAAAATGTGAAAATCTAGTTTTAAATGCTCATTTCAATGTCCGACTATAGCCAAATATTGGAACACACTATTATGGGATCACACATGTGAATGCATAATGTATCACAAATATTTTCACATATGTTATCTTATACAATATATGAACCCCAATAATGATGCATAATCTTAAAGAGATAACAATTAACATGCCAAAATAAAACTCATGCTCAATCACATGCTATAAATGAACAAGAAACCTCATTAGGATTATGTTAGATTCAATGTATCTTATTTCCCTTTTTATTCACTCTTCTAACCATCTTGTGATGCTCTTATCCCGATAACCTATTCAACAATTTCTTCTAGTCTCTCATCTATAAACCTATTTGTTCTTGTGAAGTCCAATAAATTTGTATCTAAGATTTGTCATAAGGTTGTATACAAGGTAATAAATTTATTTAGTAGACGAGTTAGGAGGAGATCATGTTGATTTAGAAGATTTGTCATTTTAGTATCACTTTGACATACACATGCCTCCTTCGCATGCCTTGAATGCCTCAATTATTTTTTCTATAAATAGAGGGACCCATGTATAAGGATGGGATACTATAAAGTTTAGGATCCACATGATACTCACCAATACCACAAGATGTACATTCTAACGATCTATGGTTACCAATGTATAGCATGCTATGGTCATGTGTTAAGAGTTTATTTGTGTAATGTAGTTGTTAACCATGTCCATTTACTTACACTTATTATATAGCTAGGGATCAATAAATTTATAATAAAGTGTCCATTGATGCCAATAGTTTTCTCATTGATATAATGCAAAAGGAAAAACTTTCATTTTATGCAACCATGGATATCCAAAAAGGATATTATAATTTAATTTTCTAGGCAACATAAGGAATGATGTCTCTAGCTTACATGAGCCAACTTAAATTAGATGAGTAATTATCTCCAAAAAAATATCTAGGCATATTATAAAATGTACTTATGGTAATATATGATTTATTGAATCTATGACATGTCTACTTCTAACTTTTTAAAACGATCTTTGATATATATTTTAAGCATAGACCCATTGCCAACTAATGATCATCTAATGATTGAGTTGTCACATTGCACCTTAATATCTAAAGTTGATGCTTCCTTTAATAATTTCTCAAGTGGGATTTCTTTATATCATCAAATGATATATCATGACTTGCCATGTGGCTAGTAGACTATTAAATATTCTACTAGTTATGGAGTAGCATTAGATCCAACTTGTATTTTGTCTAAGGTCTTTTACATTATATCTCTAAAAAATGTTTATACAAATACTAGGTGCCATAATTATATTTTTGCTTAAGTACTTTATAATTGTTGAATGATGTCATACTCCTTTATTTTAGATGTAGCTTGACATTTAAGATGTAGAATAAGTGCATTAGTGGTAAAGCTAGGTAGTGGTAAATTGACATCTTGTCCTCATCATAGCCATTTATGGGCATTCCCCATAATATTATAATTATGTGAATAGAGGATGATATGGAAATAAGGTGTAATGTCCTAAATTTTATTTCCCTATAATTTTATCCTCACTTAGTCCTTATTTTGGGATTTCAATACTGATTCTGCTCACACTACCCATCTATGTCACATTTTCATCAATTTTTCAGCTTAGCCCCCAATTTGGAGTCTTGATTTCCAAGACTAGGGCATACCATGCCCTAGGCCCAAATTAGGACCAGGGAATACCATGTCATGGTCCTAAATAAATACCAGGGTGTGTACGCCCTAGACCTCTTAATGAGGCCCCAAATTGGCCCCCTCTAACGGTCATCTTTCATGAGTGGGAAAACTAGCCCCATGTTAGCCTGTTGCAAAAATTCAATTTGATTTTAAAAAAAAAAGTATAAAAGGAGGTCTACCCCTCTAATTTTAGACCAAATTCAACTTCCTAATCAATTCAATAAGGAAAATTTAACATCCTAAATTCAAATGAGCAGGCAATCGGTATTTCATCAAACATTGGAGCAGAATTGAAGTCAAGATTCAAGCATTGAAGATGACATTCATGATTTATGTTTTATGAAGATAACCTACATGAAACCCTAATTCCTTTGTGGAGACAAACAAAACTTCATTGAGGTATATCATTAGTGTTTCAATCATTTTTAGCATTTCCCTCAAAAGGAAAGCATTTTACTACAATCTTTCATTTTCATTTATCAATTCAATTTCTTGGTTAATTCCAAAATCAAGGTTTGACCTAAGGTAAAGCCCTATTATCAACATAATTCCCCTTTTCTCGGTGTGCAGGAATAGGTACAGAGTTGCAATTGGGAGGATCAATAGAATTCACAGAGACGAATAGGTCAACTTTTGACAACGAGAAATTTAGAGGATCATGGAAAATTGATACTACCTGGTCCTAAAAAATCAGTTCAAACTTCTAAGAACAAATTTGAAACATATATTCTTTTGCTCAGATCCAGGTTGGTGGCTTTGTACAATATATGTATCCACCTACTTATGTTAGATTGCTTCAATTATCACCTATTTTGTCATAATCTTCAATAATTCAATAAATTCAACTTAGGAAGGAGAAAAGCCCCTATCAAAGGAGTTGGAATCTGATCAAAATCTTATTCCTTTGAAGCTAGATCTATTAGATTCCATTTCTTCCAGTGTAATGGTTAATTAGGTTATTTAGTGGTCTTATTATCTTAATTTAACCCTAACCCTAGTTTTTCACCATTACATTTTGCGAAGTTTAAACCTAACAAAGGAGACATCAAGATAAATGAGAACATCAATACTCAAGTGGAAATCATGACATTAAGTGTAGCCCCTTTATCCAAATACTTTAGAAAATAATTTACTCCTCTTTTTGACTCCTTGAATAGTATAATGTCGAGGTTGATAAATATTAATATGTTGAAACTTCCTCCCATCAAGCCAATTGATACCTCCAAACCTTTTCCATCTTATCATATGATCTCAATGCCTTTTGCCAATATCACCGTTAACCTGGTCATGATATCGAGAAGTGTTAATACTTTAAGGAGTAATACTCAAGACTTCATCGATAATAATACCATATCCATAGCTAGTGTGAATGACAAAGGAAACAAATTTGTAGCTCCTTCTAATCAAAATCTTCACCAGTCCTTTGCCTTCCCAATTTACTAATGTTGTAGAGTCTGAGTCTCTTGCCTTTCTCCCAATGACCTTCGTATTGAGTCTAATAATGTTGTGTATATTGTTGACAAACCTACACCTCCTAAGGACCTATGCATTATTTTGATCTTAGTGAGACTATTGTTGTAGGTCTAATGGCACATTATATATCAATTTGATTTTTGATAAGCAAGTATAAAAGGAGGTATACCCCTCTCATTTTAGACCTAATTTAATTTCTTAATAAATTCAAGCAATCAAAATTGACATCCTAAATTCAAGTGATCAAGCATTCAGTCCTTCATCAAGCACTGGAGAAGAAGTGAATTCAAGATTCAAGCATTGAAGATGGCATTCATGATCTATGTTTTATGAAGACAACCTACATGAAACCCTAATTCCTTTGTGGAGACAAACAAAACTTCATTGAGGTATATCATTAGTGTTTCATGCATTTTTAGTCTTTCCCTTAAAAAAATGCATTTTACTATAGTCTTTCATTTTCATTTAGCAATTTAATTTCATGGTTAATTCCAAAAGTGGGGTGTTGGGAGGATCAATAGAATTCATAAAGACAAATAGGTTCATCTTTCAACAACGAGAAATTTGGAGGACCATGGTGACTTGATACTACCCAGTCTCGAAAAACTAGCCCAAACTTCTAGGAACATATCCAAAACATATTATTTTGCTCGAATCTAGGTTGGTGGTACCGTATGACATCATTAGCTTACTATTTATGTCAGATTGCTTCAATTATCACTTGTTTTTCCCTAATCTTTAACAATTCAATCAATTCAACTTAGGAAGGAGAAAAGCCCCTACTAAAGGAGCTGAAATCTAATCAGAATCTCAGTCTTTCAAAGCTAGATCTATTAGAATTCATTTCCTTCCAATGTAATGGTTAATTAGGTCATTTAGTGGTTTTATTATCTTAATTTAACCCTTACCCTAATTTGTCACCATTACATAAATTCTAGAAGACACATTATTCATATTAATAGTTCGATAATAAATGAAAGATAGATTATGAGAGGTCATCTTTAATTCCATTTATTCCTCATGTGAATTAGCTTTAGAAAAAGATACATCAAAGCATTGATCAAAGTAGAGAAAGAAGTGTAGATCAAGAAAGATAAATCAAACCATTACAGAGATCTATGACTCAAATATGGTTGAAATTCATTAAAATTAATATAATGTCAGCATTTACATGAGTATAATTAACAAGTAAAAAGGGCTTCACATGTACTTGGATGCATTATTAGATCCATCATAATAATCATGTAATAGCTCTTTGTGGTGGTTTATAATATTATACAATATAGCATAATGCTTGATGAAGCATCAATGAAGTTTACATGAGATGCTAATGAAGTATTATAAGGTGCATACACTATCAACTTATAATTAAAGGCTATGTGAAGGACACATATCTATATATTGATCATGAGATGTAGAAGAATGAACATCACTATAATCATCACCTTATATAAAAGAAGGTAATTCATTTAAAGAAAATGAATCTATGGAGATAGAATTATCTTGACATATAAAGGATGTATTATTACTGTAGACACCTAAAATTGTCCTAGCCTAATTAAATAGAAATTTTATTTATTTAGTTATTTTAGCCTAAACCTTCTATTAATTAAATATATTTTTATTTATTTAATTAATTCACTTATCTTCTTCTAGCCTTTCCCCATTTAAACAAGTATTTTAATTTATTTAAATTATCCTTTCCTTAAATTAAATAAATATTTGCCCCACCTCTTCTATTAATTAATTAAATAAATATTTATTTATTTAATTAATTCATTATCTTTTTCCCTCCATGACACTTGTCATTCATCTCTTAATTTACCTTTAATTACCTCTCTAATATTTTCCTATTTCCTTTACCTACTCTCTATATAATAGGATCCTTTCATCCTTATCGATCCCTAATCTAATCCTATTTTGAATGCTAATTCTCATGTGAACCTTCATAGCAATCAATCACTCAAGCGTCTATGCAACCAAAATCCGTTCTTTGTTTGGCTCTTGTGCACAATGTTGGCAGATGTTGTCATTGATGTCAACTAGGTCAAGTAGTTGCAGGTTGTAGAGGAACTGATGTTGGCATGACAGGTTAATGGTCTTGGAGAAATGGTCCTGAAGAAGCAATATCGATGAGACTCCTGAGTAGACTGGCCGATCTAAGTTGTGTTGGAGAAGTCCCTTTCAGTGACCTGATCGGTGTAACTCTAGCCAATTTGTGTGGTGATCTTAAATTTTCCTTGGTCAATGTGATCGGTGAGACTTTGGCTGATGAGTTTCTAAGTATCATCATCGAGCTAAAACTTGACCTCGGCAAGAGTCACACCAGTGTGGGAGGTCAGGCCGATGGAAGAAATATGGAAAGACATTGGTGAGAGTTTTACTTCATCACCCTGAAGTATACAAAAACAAACGAAGTAACATATCGGGGAGAACTCTTCATGTTGCACCGATAGGAGATACTATTGTGAAGAAAGAAATTGCAGCATCATTGGAAAGAGACATACTGATAAACAGGTAGACAAAATGCATCATCATGAGTTATAAAAATGGAGTGAGATCTTAGGAGTCTGACCAACAGTTAAAGACATGTCGATGGAGCTACAAGGAGATACATCGAGATGAGTCACCCCGATGCGAACAACATGAAAAGCCAAGTTGATTGGTGAGACTTAGACCGTCAAGATGAAACCATGAAGGACAGGTCGACTATGAAAGTTACCTCGACAAAGGAGAAGGTAAAATGCATCAACAATAAATTAGTTCGCCAGCCTGATAAGGCTAATAGTGTTGCTCATCGGAGAGATTGTTGTCGATAAGTGTTGTCTTTTGGCTAAAGACATCGAAGAGACTTTGTTCTACGATGTAATATTTCTGATCTATGCCCGATAGTTGATATCATGCCAATGGATTTGTTCTTTGTGGTCATCGATGTGACTCTCAACAATGACCATGAGGAAAGGGAATCCAAGAGACAGTGGGGATCAGAGAGAGTTTCCTCGATGAGAAAACCTTCCAAAGAATAAGTTCATCGAGCGAATTGGCATGATCGCTAGTTCTCAGGCTGGTGTGTATCCATAGTGCTGACTGACAGAGATGTTTTTGATGCCACATTTGTAGCCCGATTGATACAAAGATCTGCGTGGTGGTTGACAAGACTTGTCTGAGTGATCTAGAGGATGTTTACGATGACATGTGGCTTCCTGGTGGTCAATGAGAAAATTTGTTTTGCAGAGGTCGGCAAAGGTTGGAGAATTCATTAATGGCGCACTAGTTGCAGATGGTTGAAGGGCTCGAGGTGATCGACAAAAGCAGAATCAAATATGTTAGACAAATTGAGTTTGCTAAATATAGAAACTCAGTAGAGTGAACATCCAGGTAAGTAGAAAAGATTCATTCAATGAGGTGTTCGATCGAAGATAGAAAATCCAATTTTCTACAGACCAAAGCGCAGAGTGACAAAAAAATTAATTTTTAAATGCAAATTAGGAGGGAAAAATATTCTAGTGTACAAGAACTGATTGTGTGGGGCAGCAAATGCACTTGGATTGAGGTATTTGGTGTATGCAAACATGGATAGAGGTGAAAACTGAAAATTCCAAGTGGATGGACTGAGAAAAATGACATAAAAAAAGAAAAATTGTCGTTGTTGTGTGTGTTTGTGTGTGAAGTTGAAGAAACAGGAAGTGAGAGAACAAAGAGAAGACCTAAGATCAGAACCATGAACGTAGAGAGCCAAGGTAGACAACAATGAATAAAGAGCATAGAATATTCAACAAGGTGAAGTAGAGGCAGAGAGAAGAATAAAAATCAGACAGAGACAAGAAGGGAAGAAGATAAACATCAGAGAGCCAGAATCAACAAAATTTATAAAACTCATTTGTAATAGGGATTTCCATAGAAATGATTTGTAATTCATTGTATATCTCTAAGTAAGTGCTCAGAGTAGGGGTAGGTGCTCATAAAACTAGGGGTTGATGCTCCTTGAGTTGTTGTTTAGAACGCCAGGGGTTGGTGCTCCTTGGGTTGGTACCCTAAAACATATTATATTCAGTTTCATTTGTGAGGCTGGATTGGAGTAGTAGACTCCAGCAGCTATTCTCACTGAGGTTTTTCCCACATAGGCTTTTCCTCATAGATCTTGTGTTGTGGATTGATTCTTGTGTGTGTGTGTGTGTGTCCTCACTTGCCTTGCATCCTTTATCCATGCACGCTTAATTTTAAAAAGTTCTATAATACACTGAGTCACCCCCCTCTTAATATCCATTTATTTTCTTTGCACAATTCAAAATTTGAGAGCAGTAATATCAAGCAAGATCAATGGAGATAGGAAACAATGGAGATCAAACCCTACTAAGCATGTGAATGGTATAATCTTTCATATTTTATGTTTTGTATGTTTTAGGTTCTTCATTGGTGTATGGTGGATTTCATTGTAGAACTAGGGTTTTATGTGGTTAGATATTTATGGTTTTACAATAATTTAGTCTTCCAATTTCATCTTATATATTTGTTGGTGTTTATATAATTGTTAATTGTTGTTGCAATTCCTCAATTTCTTGTTGCAAATCATTGTTAGGTGGTGCTTTGTCTCTTTGAAGTATTCATATGCTCGAGTATAATGACACACGAAAAACATTTGCATTTCATCTAGTGTCCATCTACATCATCATATGTTAGTCTGCATCATACATATCACACAAATATAAATTATACTACATCCATCCTACATATCAATATATTATATTTCTATAATCATATCATAAGCATGCACATAGGATCACATCCTGCACACATCACCTGTCAGTACATCACATCATCATAAATAGGAGAATTACATCATCATGCATAACATAAGCATATAGAAATAATATACATCTCATTTGCATCACATAACATCATATCATAAGCATAATCATAAATGCAACATCACATAAGATCATTACATAGGCATATAGTTGCTGCCAAAATATATCATCTCTCATGTATATATCAAAAAATCATATGACTAAAAATGTCCCAAGTGTTTATATCGTACAAAAAATTGATACAATATGGACTTGAGAGGGCTATGATGAACTGCCTCCGTCAGAGCTGGTAGGCCTTAGTGGATTCTAAGCTCTTGATGGTCCAGCTCTTGGATCTCCTCGTTGTGTCTCCCTTACTGATCCTATTGATGGCGGTGGTCTCATGACTCCACTATTAGATGTCCATTGGCCCTGTCTCTTGAATGTGGTTTGGGAAGCCTGTCTATAGCTCCCCACCCTCATATGTGGTGGTACCACTGCCTCATAGAGATTATTGTAGTAGTTGATCTCACCACCATCTCTCAAGAAAAATGCATAGCCTAAAGTTGTATCTCATTGTTGCGTATCCCCTACGGTTTGGAGAGTCTCCTCTATAATGGTATACCGCTCAATATACCTATCCCTCTCATCTCGAGCATCCTATATCTCCCATCTCAACCTAGCCACCTATGCCTCCAAGGCCTCTACATCATTGACCTGTGTCTGTAGCTGCTCTCGGAGCATAGTTAGCTCCCCTCCCTCATCCTCACCTCCTACACCGTTCCCTCCCCTAGCCTACTATGGGGCATCCTATCCCTGCACTTGTCTAACTTGTATCTATGTAAAAACTTGTGATGGTTGTCCCCCTCTCCCTTGTGGCGGCCTAGGTGGCCTACCATCTCAGCCTTCATCTCCCCCATGTCATCCTCCATCTCCCTCTCCTCCTCCTCTCCCCCACATTACCCTCTTGGCTCCTCCTCTTTGTTGTCTCCTCTGGCCTAACCTCCCATCCTCATCATCATCATCATCATCCTCTAGTCTTAGTGGTGGCTCCTCTATCCCTGTCAACTATGGAAACATGTGTTCTCTAAAATACACCTCAGAATCGAGTGTCATCCTTGCATCCACTATATCATTGTGTAGGTCCTAAGGCATTAGGACAAGAACCTGAAACTTAAGCACTATAGTCTCATATGACAGAATTGACCCCCAGTGTACATTCTCTCACACTGTTCATGTGAACTCACTTGATACTTGAGGCATCTATTGTACCTTGCCAAACTACCTGGATACCTTGTCTGATAAGTGCATGTCTAGTATGTAGGGCATCTGCCCAATCAAACACTTGGTTCTGTAGAAAAATGGGAGCTTTGTTGCATCCTCCTGCCAATCCTCGCAATCAAGGTAGGGTCTCCATGTCATAGTATCTATATCGTCAATGACCCTCCTCCCATACTTAATTTCCCCAATCGCAGGTGAGAAGTGATTATAGAATAATACTGTACATAGGCCTGACCATGTCTCTTGAATTTGAAGCACACTAGCCTAGTCACTACAATGTGCTCATATGCCCATACCTACAGTAGTGCCACTCCGCATCCAAGGCCACTTCCACCAAGATATACAAACTGGTGTAGATCATGATACAAGTGGGCTAACATACATGAACCCCATGCAAAACAGGTAGCCTGAGTCATCAACATCTCCATAGCCTATCCCCATCTAGTCGCTAACCATGTGTCACCCTATCCAAGCATAGATATACACTATTGATCCCACCCACAACTGTTGCGAAGAACACCCCCCTGACATACAGGGTCTCCCAGCTCATATGTCCACCTTGGATCTTTAGGTCCCTATCATAAAAAAATCGGCACTGAGAATCCTCATCCCTGTATCGGTCATAAAATACCATCTCTCTAGTGATGGGAATGCACAGTATCCTGTAAACATCCTCCAGAGTAATCGACATCTCGTTGGCCAACAAATGAAACAAGAAGCTCTCTGAATGCCATTGCTATACTAGCATAGTAGCAATCCCATGTTCGCTCAAATCTTAGGTATGAACATGACATGTTTCAATAGGGAATTGCCTATATTGATCTATGGTCCTCCTCTGTCAAATGTGGTCGAAGTATTTGTGTCATAGGATATCTCTCTCCATACTCTAAGAGAGGTAAGTACTCCTACAATCATACCAAACATATTGCATCAATCTCATTATATCAACTCATGGCATTATCCTATCCTAGTAGTACTTATGTTTATCA
The DNA here is from genome assembly GCF_030272615.1 of Cryptomeria japonica. Taxonomy (NCBI): domain Eukaryota; kingdom Viridiplantae; phylum Streptophyta; class Pinopsida; order Cupressales; family Cupressaceae; genus Cryptomeria; species Cryptomeria japonica. The sequence goes on along the minus strand of NC_081412.1, from coordinate 466,748,344 downwards.
CATGGTGTTGCTTATCTAATCCTATCCTAGTAGTACTCATGTTCATCACATGATGTTTATCTAACCCTATCTTTGTGGTGCTTATGTGTATCACATGGTATCACTTAGCCAGTCGCGCTCCTAGTAGTACTTATGTTTATCACATGGCGTTATTCCTATTAGTGTATATGTTTACCACATTGCACTAAATCCTAGCGTTGCTCATGATCGTAGCATCACATTTAAGCTTTACTGGGGCATTTGTTAGAGTCTATTAATTTGACAGTTTATCCTATCAACTGCACATGTTTATCACATTGCAGCTGCTTTTTGCCATAATTTTTTCTTGCTAGACATATATGTGCCAGGAATTATTCCATATGTGTTGAGACTACCTATACACACTTGTCATCTACATACACACATTTTCATATCCATACGCACTACTGTTTGACCCACAAACAATTTTATTGCCTGTACATGACTTCATAACCTATACGCAAAAATTGCAGACACATACGATATGACATGCATTGCATAGATTTATCCTACATAGACGTGTTGTTCCATCCTAGATGCACCTAAACCTAACCTATACATGCCCAAATCCTAAAACACTTCAAACACATTTTTGCTTTGCATGGCTTTTTAGCCTAATAAATGCAAAGTTGACAAACAATTATGAGGTACATACCGGCTCACCCATGTCTGCTGGCCACTAGAAGTATCAAACTCGATCAAACCTATGCAATCTGATAGCCATAGCTTTGGAACTGCTGTCTGCTTTGCTCAAGCTCCTTGGAAGCTTTATGATTTAATCTCTCAAATGACAAGGATGCAAATGAGGATGTTTCTTCTTGTGGATTCTATATGTAGGTTGTGGAATCGTAATTGGTTGTGCTTGCCTCTCGATGCCTTTTCACTGCTCGATGATCCCTTTTGAACCTTGTTTTCACCTTCTTGAATCTCTTGTCTTATCCTTATCCCTTATAACCTTTCTTTCCTATTGAGAGATTGTTTGCAATTTTTTGAAAATTTTCACTCAATCTCTCGAAGGGGCATATCACTCTCGTACTAGTACAAATGTGGTATTGGTTAATCTTATTTTCTTTGAGCCAACATGGTAGGCTACATTATCTCAAAGAGGGACAAAATGTAGACACCTAAAATTGTCCTAGCCTAATTAAATAAATATTTTATTTATTAAATTAGTTTAGCCTAAGCCTTCTATTAATTAAATAGATATTTATTTATTTAATTAATTCACTTATCTTCTTCTAGCCTTTCCCCATTCAAATATATATTTTAATTTATATAAATTATCCTTTCCCTAAATTAAATAAATATTTTATTTATTTATTTAATTGACCTCACCTCTTCTATTAATTAAATAAATTTTTATTTATTTAATTAATTCATTAGCTTTTTCCCTTCATGACACTTTTCATCCACATGTCTTAATTTACCCTTAACCAGCTCTCTAGTATTTTCCTATTTTCTTTTACCCACCCTCTAATCCTAGCCAACCATTTATCCTTCCACTTCTTAATCCTATCCCTCCATTTTCTAGGGTACTCTCTATATAAGAGGACCCTTTCATCCTTATCAATCCCTAATCTAATCCTAATCTTAATGCTAATGCTCATGCAAACCTTCATAGCGATCAATCACTCAAGCGTCTATACAACCACAATTCGTTCTTTGTTGAGCTCTTGTGTACAATACAAAATATGAGAGCACTAATATCAAGAAAGATCAATGGAGATAGAAAACAATGGAGATCACATCCTACTAAGCATGTGAATGGTATAATCTTTCATATTTTATATTTTGCATGTTTTAGGTTCTTCATCAGTGTATGGTGGATTTCATGTAGAACTAGGGTTTTATGTGGTTAGATATTTATGGTTTTACAATAGCTTAGTCTTCCAATTTCACCGTATACAATTACGTATACTAATGTCATGAATATACAAGTCACATTATAGATCCTTGCTTAGTATGTGCTCATCATTTCTACAAAGTATAGCACCATCATGAAATGTATGGATAAATGAAATAAACATCTCTATTGATATGAGGTTTACACTAACCAATTAAAGGAAAAAGGGGAAAGATATAACATGATAGAAAAACACCTATACATAAGACACATGCATAATGCACAAGTGTGCCCAGAATAAATATATCATAAAATGTGAATAATAAAACATGCCAAAAATTGAAATGAATGAATGTAGATCAACAAGGAACATACTTGAAATGGTTTAAATTATGTAGAATATCCTAGGGTGGGTAAAAGATAAATCATAATTTATGTCCAAAACCCAAACAATATATAAGCATATAAATATCAAAACCCTAAAAAAAAAAATAATATAAGATAAATCATAGTTGTATTAGATTTGAATACTCTAATGTTGATGAAAAGATACCTAGAAGAAAATTAGGTCATGTACGATCAATTGGATTTAGTAACCATGTAAAAGAAAATTAACTTCCCATAAGGGTAGTTTGGGCTAATCCAAGAACATGCATATACATAAACACAATTAACCTAAACTAACTTAATTTTAATAATATGTGAGCACATATTTTCCCAATATTTAGAACAATTAGTTGTGGCACATAGCTCAATGACTAAAGAATGAATGCAATTTGGACATGGCATTGAATTGTGAATGCCTCATTATTGGGGAAACAATATTACAATATATGATTCGCCTTAGGATTAGAATTCTCTATCCACATTGTATAGGCTTGAGTTTAAGCTTGCAAAAATATCTCATGTATGTGAATTTGATTTGATAGTTTATACTACTAGTTCTTTTCTGGCTAAACTTGTCTTGGCTTCTTCTACATTATTTCAAAATGTCTTTGGAGGATTGCTATTAGTGTTACAAAAGATATGCTCTCTTCGGTCAACCTCAATAATACTAATAACAATCAAAGACAACATTGTTTAGTCATGTATATGTTACTATGATGATTGCGTAGATCTACATTTCTCTTATTATATCAATCAAAATGTTTTCATCCCCTTAATACAAATAATATATCTTGAAATGTTTGAAAAAAAATTAATGAAATAAAGTGTCTTTAAATACAAAGATAAAAAAATAAGTCATATATATTTCTATTTAATCAATTGAAAAAATAATTATACAAACTGAACAAAATTAAAATTTGAAATTTAAAAGGTTCCAATTGTAAAAAAAAAAAAAAAAATTTTTAAAAACCGAAGTTTAACATCATGAACTACTAGATCGGAAAATTGGCAAGACAAACGTATATAATATATTCTTAAGATTGTTAATCATTCAAAAGGGGTGGAGTTAGTGGAGAAATCGTTATACGCTTTGATCGCGGTGGGGCAAATGAGTTCAATTGAAAAACGAATCCTCTAGAAGCGAAGAGAGAGCATGAAAGTATGAATGAATAATCCCACATGCAAGAGGAGAGTGTATGGGGCGTTAGAGGGGATTATAAAAAGAGGAGGAGTAGAGATTATCAAACCATCTTTGCGCTTGGGGCAATGACGCAGCTAGTGAGGTTATAACCGAGGCGCGTCAATTGCTGGTTGAAAACTATTTCCAAACCCCCTCGTTGGCCTTCTCCACGTAGGAGGCCTTCGAGAATTTTTGAAGGGCTCGCCGCAAGGTCAGGGCCCACACAAAACTAATTAAAAATATTTTCTAAGTTGTTGGATTTTTGGAGCATATGAACAATGCTCATAGGACTAATTAAAGAGTTAGAAGTAAATATTGTTGCTTCTCAATTTCAAATTATTGAAAATGGATTATCACTTAAATTAAAAAACTCTAGTAATTATTGAAATGGATTATTATTTAAATAGAAGAAAATATTGTAGCTTCTCAATTTCAAATTATTGAAAATGGATTATCACTTAAATTAAAAAACTCTAGTAATTATTGAAATGGATTATTATTTAAATATTTTTTTCCAATTGCTGCCCTATTGAAAATAGATTTAATAAAAAATCTCCAATTACTTGATAAAATATTTCTAAAAACCTTTGTAAGCAAGTTTATGGAAAATGGAAAATTGCTCTTCAATTACTTTAATGGAAAATGGAAATAAAAAGACTACCTGAAACCCTTTGTCAATCTAGACAAATATTATAAAATACAACTTACTCGGTCTAAGCACTTTCCTCGCAGATCCCTCTGCTTCCACTTTGGCAATCGCAATCACAGCATCAAGTTCTTTAATTTCTACCACCAACTTTAAAGCATCCCATCCTCGCCTTGCCTCTAAACTGCAGTGCACCTTACACAAACCTCTCAGCCACCTTGGAAATGGAATTAAACCAATATACCGATCACGTTGTTGGCTTGATGTTGATGTCTTGATGTAAAGAGTTGATTGGTGATTTGTTTTTTGTTATCATTGATGGAAACTATGTTTTTATAGTCACATAAGTCTTGTAAGCCAACCGGTAAAGCTTAACCTGTAGAGAAGACAGTTTAACAGTGAACCAACAAATAGGTCCTCAATCGGTTAACAGGAATAGAGTTGCATTCAAGCAACCGGTACAAGCGATTGATGAAGAGTTGGATGATGCGGTTTTATAGGAGTGATGGAGACAGGTATTTGGTGTTATATTCATGACCGCATTAGCAGATTCAACAGGATGATCGAGATTTGATGTACAAAGTAGACTATTTGGAAGAACACTTAACCAGTAGTGATAAAGTCACTAAGATCGGTAAACCGGTACAATTTTATTTTATTTTTGGTTTGTTATGTTGGTGGCCGACATAAGTTCGGTGTGTAATGTAAGTTTGTTTAGATTTATTGAACTTAGGAAATTGTTCCAAGGTTATGAGCCGACTAAGTTGATGTCTATAAAAAGTGTGATGAGTTATGAGATGAGGTATGAGATCGAAGGCGAATATTGAGATTTTGATTGTGCGGTGATTAGTGAAGCTCTGTATTGATGTGTTGTTGAAGTTTTGGAGGAATTGACACGGATCTTATTAGACACAAAAGTGTTATATGAAGATCATTTAACTATTTCTATCCTAACAATTACAACAACAAAAATCCCTTAACCTGGTAGGTCCTGACAGGCCTTAATCTGTAAATCCCCTAATAGGGTAGCTCAACATATGAGTTTAAATCCTCTTGCGAGGTTGCTCCTAATAGGGCAAAGCTCCTAACAGGGCTCATCATAGCAAATCCCTTCACCGGGTGACTACTACCAGGGTTTGCTCCTAACCGGGCATATTTGTAAGATCTTAACTGGTCAAAGGTTTCTATTCTGTAGACAGTGAATCTTTGTGGGTACTAACTCCACCGTGGTTTTTCCCTTTTGGGTTTCCACGTATAAATCATTGTGTTAAGGTTGGCATGTTTTATGTAGTGTTTTCTTATGTGATTATTTTCCTTGCATGCCTATTGATTTTAAAGTTGTTAAGAAGTGTAATCAGATTCTTAAGGTTTTTTCTTGCACTGATTCACCCCCCCCTCTTAGTGCCTTATAAGTTTATCAATTGGTATAAGAGCCAAACTTCCTTGAGGCTTAACCGCTTGGGAAAGATCCCTAAGGTAGACATGGGGGAATGAATGAGCTATAGAGAGATGTCTAATAAACTCGCAGAAAATGAGGAAGCCCTAGAAACATTGAAAGACAAGTATAAAGCCTCACTTACTAAGAGAAGAGAGCTAACTGAACAACTGGTGGTGGTTTCTGAGAGCAGCTCTTCTGATAAAACAAACATAGATGCATTGGTTGATGAAGTGGAGAAACTGAATGATGAGAAGGCTAACTTGAGGAGAGAGCTAGAAGTCCTAACTATCAGAATGAGTCAAGAACTTGAAGCAAGGAGGTCAGCATAAGACACGATCAAAGAGAAAGAACATGAGATCTTTAAGCTAAATCAGGAAGTAAGTACCCTGTATGCTCATTGGCATGAGGAAAAAGAAGAAAAAGAAGAAATAAAGGTAGATCTAGATATGGCAATGTCTCTTAGAGAGACTCTTATGAAAATGAATGAAGATCTTACACAAGAACTTGCTGATGCTAATGAAAAACTTTCTAAGTTTAACAAAAGTTCTACCATGCTTGATGAACAGATTCAATCACAAAGGATGAAAGGTGACACAACTAGATTGGGTTATACTACATTTGAGAATGGTGAGTCTTTCAGTACAAAGGACAACATGGAAGAAGGTAAATCTGCACCTAAAATTCAGAAATCCATTGGTAAGAAACCTTATAAACCTGTATGTTTCAACTGTCATAAGCCAGGACATACTGCTAATGTTTGTAAAAGTAGATCTAATGTTACTAATGGTTATAGACTTAATACATATCAAGGATACAAGCCTAGAACTTTTAATGGACATTTTTACACTTGCAACATGCATGGGCATAGAGTTGTTGAGTGCAGGTATGGAGCAAATAATCCGACACCTCACATGAGTCAGAGGTCTAGTGGTGGTTGGCAAAGAACCTTTAATGACCAAAGAAGTCCTAATTGGCAGAGACCCTATGCTAATAGGTCTAGCCCCTATGAGATGGAAAAGAGGATGAATGTGGTTTGCATAATCTGTCATAACTACGGTCATGTAGCTATGAACTGCAAAAGAAGGACTAGTAGAGGTAATGTTGGACCTTGGAGAGCATTTGGTATGGCTTGTTATCATTTTCATCAACCGAGACATATTGTAAAGTTTTGCAGAGCAAAGGCGAATCAACCGGTAAATCAATCTGATGACCAAAAAGGGAAGATGAAAATTGATGTGGAGGAGACCAGAGCTTAAATGAACAAAATTTGGAAAAAGAAAGATGATGAGAAACCATCTGAAGATCCTAATTCTTCACCTAGTGTGGAGAACCCTTCACCAACAAACTAAACTATTAAAAAGCTCAGGGGGAGCTTAATGTTAGATCTATTACAGAATCCCCTAAAGGACCATGTGGTAAGTTAAATTTGCATACTTTGATGCATTATGATATTGAGAAGTGATTTTATGATCAAACCGGTAGGTTTGATGTGTTATGAGAACCAGTAGTATGTTAAAAGATGTTTTAGGGTTTTACCGGTAATAGCTTTTAATGCGGTAGATAATGGGAAAATAAAAAGAACCTTGTGAATGTCATTTGTCACTTTGGATTCTTGTGAGAACTCAGAGAGTGAGAAGAATAGATAAAAGTTTGTGTTTGCAACATCTAACTGGATTGACAAAGATTTGAGGAGATTTGAAGTGATCCACAATTGGTAATCGACGAGAGAATATTGCCGGTGTCGAAACCTTAGTTGTGAAAGCGGTAAAAGGTCTTTATCCAACAAATCCTATTTTATGTATCTGAAGTTTGAATCTTTGAGAAATGATACCTTGCATCTAGTAGATATTTCAAATAGACCTCCTCCTGAATTTAAAAGGCACCCGTTTAAGTTTGTTGAAACTGATCCTGCTGGAGCCCTATCCGAAGTTCCCTATGGAGTGTTACATGTAGAAAATGTTAGATCTTTTTATCATTGCAAATTGGAGGATCTTGGTATTTTTGTGATCTTTGACCAATATAAATTGCTGTGTGATAAGAACAAAGTGTTGAAGGAACAATTTAAGAAGGTTACCGAGAAAGGTTTTCACCATGCATTGAATTCCATTGATGATTTTGATGGTGAACATGTCAGATATATTCTTAGTAGGATTCACGACAAATTTATGTGGCTCGACAGACCACATAAGATTACAAAAGAAGCTATTCATGCAGTCACCGAACTTTGTGCCACCGGTGAGGTTCTAGTATTGATATCTGTTCCTAAGAATGATGTTGAAAAGATGACTAATTCAAGATGGGATGGGAGAGAAATGATAGTGAATAATATTAACGATCCAACAGTTAAATATGCTTCAATGGTTGTTGGTTACCAGATATATTATTCTAGCAGGATGAACAATATCCCTGCTGCAGCCATTCATACCGCATATCAGATGATAAAGGAAGATGATGATTATGATTTATCTGAGGCATTCCAAAGTCAACTGATATTGAATCTTGAGTCCACCAAGAAGGATAAGAGATTGAAATTCAAATTTGGACAGTTGATCATTGGTTTTTTTTAACTTTCAGAATTGTTTTCCTGGTATCGGTGATGTTTAGTGGTCTAAGGACACACCAACACTATCACAGATGAAGAACAACATGAGAATGTTGGGTAATGGTTTTGATAAGATTGCATGGGGATATTTTAAGGATTTTCAGAAGAAAATGCATGCAAGAGAAAGGTTATCAGAGAGTATTATCCAGAAATATAAGGACAATTTGTTTCATGGTTGATACAGACACCTGTATGATAGAGGTAGTTGATCCTAGGAAAAATTGGGTGATGACTATGGGTTATGAAGTCGAGGCAAATATTTTGGTGGCATATGCAGATCACTTGTTAACTCAACTGATAGATACAATTGCAGAAAGATTTGGCACCTGCAAGGAGAAATCTCTACAGGTGCACTTTGAACTAAATAAATCGACAATTGCTAAGAAAGTGAGAAAGGAAGTGGAGGCATTTGCTAAACAACAAGGTTTTACAAAGGAAGCCATTGCAAAAGCAAGAGAAAGACATGCAACACAACAAGAAGGTGCATCAAGTGCCCCAACCGGTACCTCCACTGGCATGTGTTTATGGTGAAAGTGGATAACAACAATATTGAAAGACTAAATGAATTCAACCACAAATGTAGTACCCCTACTCGTTTGAACTTATTAGACTCATATTTTATTATTGTTTACTTTCAATGGATATATTACCATGATGTGTTATTCAGACTTTTATGACAATATTTCATGCTTTATCTGGATATGAGATGCATAATTTATTTGCAGTATTTCAGTACTTGTGATTTATGGCATTTTATGGATTATTGCTATGTACTGACATTTTACTTTATCTATGCAATGTGTAATTATATGTTGTGTGTCTCTGAGTGTATTAGATGCAAGGGGATGATTTTACTTCACTCATTTCGGTGAGACAAGGAACATCGCGATTCTCCTTTATCGGTGTGTTTGCCGTGTTTTCTATATTGTATATATGCATGTGTGGTTCAGTGATGCAGGATATTACAGGTACAAGTACCGAGTAGGTACAGGGTATCGTCTCCACTTGGCTTCATAGGTCTGAGTGTGCCTTATATTTTCCGATGGAAGTGGAGGAGATAGTAGTTGACCCTATTTTACTCAGTTACACTCTTGTGAGTGTCGTCAGTTGGTCGTCCTGTCAGTTTGTTCGGCCTTTGTATTTTGTTGTTTGATCTTTTTATGAGTATTTACTTGAGGTTTGTTTAGTTTGTGTGTTTTAGTGGATTTAATTAATTAATTAAGTTTATGGAGTTATCTGATAGTTGAATTATGTATGCATTGAGATTATAAATTTAATTAATTAAAAGAAGTTTATAAATTAAGTTGCAAGCTGCATGATATTAGAAATATATTTTATTCAAATTTTAGTGGAAAAATAAATTAGATTAATTGCATTTATTGTTTCTTAGAATTTTAAATAAATAAACGAATAAAAGAATAAATAAATAAATAAATAAATAAATGAATAAAAGAATTAATTAGAATTAAAGTATTGCTTTAATTTCTTTATTTAGAAAATTAATTAATTTGCATGAGAAAAGAAAAGAAAGAATAATGATTTTTAATTATTGCATGTTAGCTTATCTTTTGTTAGAAAATTAGAAAAGAAAAGAAAATTGCTTTTATTACTAAATTTAGGTTTTTGAGAAAAAGATATTCAACCTAGAATTTTAGTTTAAAAAGGGGAATAGGTCTTTATTTTAGGGATATACATAGGAAACAGGTCAAGGTATTAATATTTTAATACCGTGGAATCAAATTCTGAGTTGATAAATATATATTCTGTAATATAATTATAAGTGAATTATTTATAGGTATATTATATGAATATAATTTAATTTATAGTTATAAATTATATTTTATGAATGAAATTAAATTATAGCTGGTATTTTCAGAAAAGCTTGTAAATTTAGAGATTTTATATTTATGCTTGAAAATATTAGGAGATTAATTTTTATGTGCTTGATTTAAATCTTATTGGACAAATGACAAAATTGATTTATTTGTATTAATATAATTGTATTTTCTTATTTTCTGGAAAATCTTTAATTGCAAGTTATCTATGCATTTGGCTGTTTTAAGGAAAGATTGCTTGTATTAGGATCTTGTGTAAATGGTGTTTGCAGTCAAGCTTAATTCCGTTGCAATTCTGGTTGAGTTGTCATTGTGTTCTATGTTATTATATCTCCTTGGTCAGGTGTTTTTGTACAACCATATTGATGTGAGTCATTGTGTGTTTTGTCCAAATGGTCAATCTTGGGTTAGTAATTGTGTATCCTTCACCTGTGGTTTGTCAGGATTAGTTATGGCTGTCTATTTCGCCATGGAGTTCCCATAGAGAGACCTTTTCTGTTAGTGTCTTATGAGAGAGAGTGGCTTTCGAGCGGGGGCCGTGCCCAAAGTGGATGATAGGATAACCCATCGAAAGTCAGTTAAAAAGTGATAACCTAATAATATATTTGGGGGGAGTGGAATAAATATTAATTAAGATAATGTACCTCGTGCATAGGTGAGTACTAGTACATGGCTCATAATGTTACGAGAAGGCCTGAAATGGCAAACTTACCACCTTGTCTTCACGAAAGGATTGGTAGGGTCCTCATGAGACTTAGTTGGAGCCGGAAGCTAGGAGAGGTTACCAGGACAGAGAGCCAGGACCTAGGAGGCCTACCATGGTAACCATCAAGCTATGCGATGACACTCTTTCCTTAGAGTCACTAGTGTTTGTGAGTTGAGTCACATGGATGTTTGCGGAGTCTTGTAGTTCTTTCGTACTTGTCTTACTTTGCTTGCTTGAGGGTTTTCTATTATCTCCTAGCATGGTGGGGTGGTTCCATTTCGGGATCACATGGTCGGGTGGTAGTGCCACTTCCCATCGGATGTTTTGGATTGTATCTTCAGGCGAGGAAAGGCTTCGCTGGTGTTTCTTGGTTCGTGGTTCATGTACCAGCTCATGTTCGTGATCATTGTTTAGTTGAGACCTTGTGGTCATTGTATGAGACTCTTATGTAACCTTGATATTGTAACTTTGGATTCCGTGGTATTTTTGGAAGCCATGTAATTATGGATATTGTAATATTATGTCAGTGGAATATATGTTAATTCAGTTGCTTTGATCTAGTGTATAAATGATTTATGGAAAATTGAATGCATGGGAATACTTGATTCTTTCATTATGGAATTTAGATGTATGTGTAGTTTAAACTTAAGCATTTACTTTATCTAATTAAATGGGCAATTGGATTAACCATGGTGTTAAAATAATCTATGATTAATCTTCGTTGGTAACCCTTAGGAAATCATGTGTTAGTCTTCCGCTATGTTATTAGATGTGCAATGGTTATAATTAATGCACTTAATCTTAAATTTTTTTTATTTCACCCTTTAGTTACCTAGTTGTGTTGTTTTCCTTTAGGGTTTCTGGTGGGGCATTACATTTGGTATCAGAGCCCAAGTTTCAACACTGGGTACTCTGGGTTTGTAGTGTGCCTTTCACTTGACCTTTTTAGTTATGTCTTAATGTTTGTGTTTCCCTTTTTTTATGCTTGCCGTAGATCTGAACCGTTTTCTCTTTTACAATGCTAGGTCATGGCTAGGAAAGCTAGGGGAGGTGGCCAGTAGAGTTGGCTACCGGTGTCCATGTTTTTGTAGATGCCTTTATTCCTAGTTGTGAGTTGGACCTAGAATCCCTAGTTACCTCAGTTGACCTTCGAGTCATTCCTTTGGGTTCTTATGGAGTTGTGTTGGGGATGGATTGACTATCATCTCATAGTGCTCATGTGGATTGTCGCAAGAAGATAGTGGAGTGTTTAGATGACCTTGGTAGAGAAGTGGAGATTGTTGGAGTCCAGAGGCCGATATCCCTACGTATGATCTCTGCTATGCAACTTAAGCGGTGCATGTGTAGAGGGTGTTAGATTTTTGCAGTTACTCTTGAGGAATTGGATGAGTCAGAGAGTCGAGAAATCACTCTTGATAGTCACCCTATTCTTAGAGAGTATGATGATGTGTTTCCATTGGATATTCCTGGTATGCCTCCAAAATGAGACATAGACTTTTGTGTCGATTTGGTTCCAGATGCAGAACCTATTTCGAGAGCTCCATATCGAATGACTACTCAGGAGTAAAGTGAGTTGAAATTGCAGATAGAAGAATTGTTGGCCAAGGGATTCATTCGTCCTAGTGTTTCCCCTTGGGGTGAGCCTGTTATCTTCATTAAGAAGAAAGATGGTTCTCTTCGGTTATGCATTGATTACCGACAGCTGAATAAGGTAAACATCCGGAATAGATATCTATTGCCTTGTATAGATGACCTTTTTGATCAGGTTAAGGGAGCCAAGGTGTTCTCTAAGATTGACCCGAAGTTTGGATACCATCAATTGCGCATTCAGGATGCAGACATTCATAAGACAACGTTTCTTACTCATTATGGTCACTATGAGTTCACAGTGGTGCCATTTGGGTTGACGAACACACCTTTAGTTTTCATGAGCTTAATGAATGAGGTTTTTCACACCTACATTGATCATTTCATCATTGTATTCTTGGATGACATTCTGATTTATTTTAGATCTATGGAGGAGCATGAGGGTCACTTACGTCAGGTATTGTAGTGCTCGAGGGAGAATCAACTTTATGCCAATTTGGCAAAGTGTGACTTTTTCCAGTCTGAGGTGAACTATCTTGGTCATGTGGTTTCGGGAGAAGGTATATCCGTGGATCCTTCAAAGATCCAAGCAATTGTTGATTGGCCAACGCCAACCAATGTTTCAGAAGTTAGGAGTTTTATGGGTTTGGCCGGATATTACCGTCGCTTTGTTGAAGACTTTTCCCGAATAGGACACTCGATTACTTCTCTTCAAAGAAAAGGGAAGAAGTTTGTTTGGTCAGAACAGTGTGAAGTAGCTTTTAGGACCTTGAAGGAACTCCTTATCAGTGCTCCGATTTTGGTAGTTCCTGATCCATCTAGAGATTTTATGGTATGCACAAATGCCTCTTTGGAAGGTATAGGTGAAGTACTTATGCAGGATGGACGTGTGGTTGCTTATGATTATCAAAAAATCAAGAACCATGAGTTGAACTATCTAGTTCACGATTTAGAGTTGGCAGTTGTAGTTCATACTTTGGTTAGATGGTGGCATTTCCTGTTAGGGCATCAGTTTGAGCTGCATAGTGATCACCGTAGTCTGCAGTATATATTCACGCAACCAAACTTGAATGCTCGACAACAGAGATGGATGGAATTCTTCTGCGAATATGATTTTGAGGTTCGTTATATTTAGGGGAAAAAGAACGTAGTGGTAGATGCTTTGAGTCGTAGGCGGCATGAAGTTTCAGCATTGTCCATTGGAGTAGACTTGAGAGAGAGAATTCTAGGAGTTCTTCCTCAGGATACTTGGTATCAAGATGTTAGAGCAGTGATAGAGTACGAAAGGCCTTTAGAGGGTAGATTTTCTAGATATAACCTTGAGGCAGCTGGACTTCTTCATCATCATGGACAGATCTATGTACCTCCTTTGGAGGGTCTTCGTGTTTTGATCATGACTAAGGCCCATCGTGCACCTTATTCGGTACATCCAAGTGTCAAGAAGATGCACACAGATCTTAGATAGATTTATCATTGGGCTGGTATGAAACGCGACATTGTTGATTTTGTGTCGAAGTGTTTAAAGTGTCAGCGAGTGAAGGTAGAGCATCATCACCCAGCAGGGCTTTTACAACCTAATTTGGTACCGGATTGGAAATGAGATATCATTTCCATGGATTTCATTGTTGGGTTGCTTGTCTCTTTGCGTCTTCATGATGTTATCTTGGTCATAGTTAACAGATTGACTAAGGTTGCTCATTTTGTTCCTATTCGAGCTTCCTATATGATAGTAGTGGTGGCACAAGTCTTCTTGGAAGATGTAGTGAGATTGCATGGGAGTCCGAGGCAGATCATATTTGATAGAGATCCTGTCTTTACCTCAACATTGTGGACCTCAATTCAGCATGCTTTGGGGACTCAGTTGAACTTTAGTTCAACTTATCACCCATAGACAGATGGTCAGACAAAGCGAGTGAATCAGGTGTAAGAGGACACACTTCTCATGTATGTGATGGACCAACAATCGCGTTGGGAGGATTATATCTATCTAGTGGAGTTTGCTTACCACACTCCTTTGAGTTGGGATCGGCTAGAGGACAGGGTGCTTATAGGACCGAATATTCTTCGGGAGATGGAGCAGCAGGTAGAGAGGATTCGTGAGCATTTGGTAGCTACACAAGATAGGCAGAAGAAGTATGCAGATGCTCATAGGGTAGATCGTCAGTTTTCTATTGGCGACTGTGTGTTTTTGAGAGTGCATCTGCGGAAGAGTCCGATCCGTTATGGAAATGGTTCTAAGTTGGCGCCTCGATTTGTTGGGCCTTTTGAGATCCTTGAGAGGATAGGACCTGTTTCCTACCGTCTTGCCTTTCCATCGAGTCTATCCCGCATCCACGATGTCTTTCATGTTTCAGTTCTTTGACCATATCATCCTGATGTGACACATGTTCTTGATTGGAACTCTTTGTAAGTTGAGGACGGGCAGCTTTCCATGGAGCCCGTGCGCATTCTTCAGCGTCGAGATTTGATCCTCAGGGGTCGCACCATCGACCAGGTAAGGGTCCTATGGGACCCAAATGATGAGACCTTGGCGACTTGGGAGGATGCATCGAAGATGAGAGAGTTGTATTCTCATTTGTTTTAGGCTTCCAGGAGTAAGCCTAGTTTTGGGGGGGAGAATGTAGTACCCCCACTCGTTTGAACTTATTAGACTCATATTTTATTATTGTTTACTTTCAGTGGATACATTACCATGATGTGTTATTCAAGCTTTTATGACATTATTTCATGCTTTATCTGGATATGAGATGCATAATTTATTTGCAGTATTTCAGTACTTGTGATTTATGGCATTTTATGGATTATTGCTATGTACTGACATTTTACTTTATCTATGCAATGTGTAATTATATGTTGTGTGTTTGCGAGTGTATTGGATGCAAGGGTACGATTTTCCTTCACTCATTTCGGTGAGACAGGGAACGTCGCGATTCTCCTTCATCAGTGTGTTTGCTGTGTTTTCTATATTGTATATATGCATGTGTGGTTCGGTGATGCAGGTTATTGCAGGTACAAGTACTGGGTAGGTACGAGGTATCGTCTCCACTTGACTTCACAGGTCTGAGCATGCCTTATATTTTCCGATGGAAGTGGAGGAGATAGTAGTTGACCCTATTTTACTCAGTTACACTCTTGTGAGTGTCATTAGTTGGTTGTCCTGTCAGTTTGTTCAGCCTTCATATTTTGCTGTTTGATCTTTTTATGAGTATTTACTTGAGGTTTGTTTAGTTTGTGTGTTTTAGTGGATTTAATTAATTAATTAAGTTTATGGAGTTATCTGATAGTTGAATTATGTATGCATTGAGATTATAAATTTAATTAATTAAAAGAAGTTTATAAATTAAGTTGCAAGCTGCATGATATTAAAAATATATTTTATTCAAATTTTAGTGGAAAAATAAATTAGATTAATTGCATTTATTGTTTCCTAGAATTTTAAATAAATAAAAGAATAAACAAATAAATGAACAAAATAATTAATTAGAATTAAAGTATTGCTTTAATTTCTTTATTTAGAAAATTAATCAATTTGCATGAGAAAGAAAAGAAAGAATAATGATTTTTAATTATTGCATGTTAGCTTATCTTTTGTTAGAAAATCAGAAAATAAAATAAAATTGCTTTTATTACTAAATTTAGGTTTTTGGGAAAAAGATATTCAACTAGAATTTTAGTTTAAAAAGGGGAACATGTCTTTATTTTAGGGATATACACAGGAAACAGGTCAAGGTTTTTAGGTGAAGAAATTTATTTGGAAGCTAGTTGAAGGATTGGTTCTCTTCTACAAATTTCTTCCAGGAAAGCTATACCAGGTTGGGTGGCTTCTGTTGATTGATTGTTTTAAAGAAAATATTTCTATTCCTTCTATCTTCTAAATGATGTGTGTGTTAAGATGTTTGTCATATCCTGTCTGATTAATTTTGTTCTTGGCTAAAGTCCATTTCTGAAGTTAAATTCTAGATTATGAAGAGAAATTATTTCTTGAGTGTTTGTGGATTAAATTTTGAGAAAATTGAGATAATGACAATTTTGCCAAGATTTTTATTGTGCATGGAAAATTGCAAGATTTGGGAAGTATGGAATTTACCAGAGGAAGCAATCCCTCTTGTTTGATTTGTTCCAATATTGGCCATGGCAGTCTTTTTGACAATTATTTCTCTGTGAAATTGTTGATTTACTTTGGAAATAAATTTAATTATCAATTAAATTTATTTGATTAATTAGGTTTAGGAACAAAATATTTTTACTATATTATTCTTTTTAGAAAATATATAGTAATTTAGTTTCCTTTTTAAAAATTGTATTGGATTATAAAAGTTCATTGGAAATAAATTTTATAAAAAATAAAATTTAATGTAAATTAGGTTTTCTTTTAAAAAAAAATTTAAACAAAAAAAAAAAAAATATAAAAAAAATATACTTAGGTAGTAAGCTACCTATGGTAGCATGGGCTACCGTGAGTAGCATGTGCTACCATGCACGGTGGCAACGACATGACATTATAAAATTCGCTCTTCCCTAAAATTTCGCTGTGCAGTCCGCAATACATAATTTCGATATCCGTGCAGGGTATTTAATTTGGTATTAAATTAACTTATTAATATATGTACACACACACACACACACACACACACACACATATATAAGTTAATATTATTTTGGACATTATGCTATTTGGTATTAATATTTTAATACTGTGGAATTAAATTCTGAGTTGATAAATATATATTCTGTAATATAATTATAAGTGAATTATTTATAGGTATTGATATAATTACATTATATGAATATAATTTAATTTATAGTTATAAATTATATTTTATGAATGAAATTAAATTATAGTTGGTATTTTCAGGAAAAAAACTTGTAAATTTAGAGATTTTATATTTATGCTTGAAAACATTAGGAGATTAATTTTTATGTGCTTGATTTAAATCTTATTGGACAAATGATAAAATTGATTTATTTGTATTAATATAATTGTATTTTCTTATTTTCTGGAAAATCTTTAATTGCAAGTTATTTATGCATTTGGCTGTTTTAAGGAAAGATTACCTGTATTAGGATCTTGTGTAAATGGTGTTTGTAGTCAAGCTTAATTCCATTTCAATTTTGGTTGAGTTTTTCATTGTGTCCTATGTTATTATATCTCCTTGGTCAGGTGTTGTTGTATAACTATATTGATGTGAGCCATTGTGTGTTTTGTCCAAATGGTCAATCTTGGGTTAGTAATTGTGTATCCTTCACCTGTGGTTTGTCGGGATTAGTTATGATTGTTTGTTTCGCCATAGAGTTCCCGTAGAGAGACCTTTTCTGTTAGTGTCCTATGAGAGAGAGTGGCTTTCGAGTAGGGGTTGCGCCCGAAGTGGATGACAGGATAACCCGTCGAAAGTCAGTTAAAAAGTGATAACCTAATAATATATTTGGGGGGAATGGAATAAATAATAATTAAGATAATGTACCTCCTGCATAGGTGAGTGCTAGTACAGGGCTCATAATGTTACGAGAAGGCCTGGAATGGCAAACTTACCACCTTGTCTTCACGAAAGGATTGGTAGGGTCCGCATGAGACTTAGTTGGAGCTGGAAGTCGGGAGAGGTTACCAGGACTAAGAGCCGGGACCTAGGAGGCCTACCATGGTAACCATCAAGCTATGCGATGACATTCTCTCCTTAGAGTCACTAGTGCTTATGAGTTGAGTCACATGGATGTTTGTGGAGTTTTGTAGTTCTTTCGTACTTGTCTTACTTTTCTTGCTTAAGGGTTTTCTCTCCTAGAACAGTGGGGTGGTTCCATTTCGGGATCACATGGTCGAGTGGTAGTGCCACTTCCCATCAGATGTTTTAGATTATATCTTCAAGTGAGGAAAGGCTTTGCTGGTGTTTCTTGGTTCGTGGTTCATGTACCAGCTCATGTTCGTGATCATTGTTCAATTGAGACCTTGTGGTCATTGTATCAAACTCTTATGTAACCTTGATATTGTAACTTTGGATTCCGTGGTATTTTTGGAAGCCATGTAAATATGGATATTGTAATATTATGTCAATGGAATGTATGCTAATTCAGTTGCTTTGATCTTGTGTATAAATGATTTATGGAAAATTGAATGCATGGGAATACTTGATTCTTTCATTATGGAATTTAGATGTATGTGTAGTTTAAACTTAAGCATTTACTTTATCTAATTAAATGGGCAATTGGATTCGTTGGTAACCCTTAGGAAATCACTTGTTAGTCTTCCGCTGTGTTATTAGACGTGCAATGGCTATAATTAATGCACTTAATCTAAAAAAAAGAATTATTTCACCCTTTAGTTGCCTAGTTGTGTTGTTTTCCTCTAGGGTTCCTGGTGGGGCACTACAACCCTAGCCTAACAACAAGAAAGATCCACCATAACATATGAAGATTACCTAAGACAATGCAAATAAAATGAAATCACAAAGATTATACCATCACATGTCAAATAGGGTTTGGATCTCCATTCTTCCTATCTCCATTGATCTTGCTTGATATATTTACTCTCAGATTTTATGTGTGCACAAGAGCTCAACAAAGAATGAAAATATGGTTGCAAGTAGGCTTGATCGCATATGAAAGTTCAAAAGCGTAGTCAGGGGTTGATAATGAAGGAATCATCTCCTTATATAGAAGACACTATAAGAAATGGAGGGATAAGATTGAGAGGTGTAAAAGATAAATGGTTGGCTATGATTAGAGGGTAGGTAAAAGAAATAATAAAATAATGAGAGGGTAGGTAGTGTATGAATTAAGAGATGAATGACATGTGTCATGGGTAGAAAAGGTTAATGGATTAATTAAATAAATAAAGATTTATTTAATTAATAGAAGAAGTGGGATCAATTAAATAAATACAAGTATTTATTTAATTTAGGAAAGGACAATTTAAATAAATAAAAATATTTATTTAAATGAGAAATAAGGCTAGAAGAGGATAAATGAATTAATTAAATAAATAAAGATTTATTTAATTAATAGAAGAATTAGGCTAAGATAATTAAATAAATAAAATATTTATTTAATTAGACAAGACAATTTTAGGTGTCTACATTTTGCCCCTCTTTGAGACAATGCAGCTTGTCGCATTGTTTCAAAGAAGATAATATGAACCGATACAAAGTTGCCCCAAGATGGGAATGATATGCCCCCTCGAGAGATTGGATGAAAATGTCTGAAAAGATCGTAGACAATCTCTCGATAAGAAAGAAAGGCTAGAAATGGACTGACCGGATAGGATAGAGTGACAGAGTCACGGGATAAAGAAGACTGACTCGGGAGACTAGGGCTAGGGCTAGGGTAGTCTATAAGATAGACCACGAGGGGAAAACATCCTTATTTTCATCCACACATCCAAGAGATCAGAGTGCAGAGAGAGCATAGAGCAACAACAGTCAGCATTGATAGCATTGGTTCACAGATTAGATCGCATTCACCGATTTTAGAGGCCAGCAGATGCAGGAGAGCTGGTAAGTACCGCAAAACCTCCTTGTCCTTTTTTGCATTAAATGTTGTCATAAATGCATGCTAGGTAGCGCAATAAATGCATTTTAGGTATGTCAAGCGGGCGGAAAAAAATGCTAAGGTGTGTCTGTGTTGGTGCTAGGCGTGTCTGTGTTTGTGCCAGACACATCTATGAATGCAGAAAAGTCTATGTTAGATGCGAGTGTGTCTGTGCAGTATGAGAGCATCTAGGTAGATCAGAGGCATGCCTGTGTGATGCAGGCGCGTCTATGTAGAGCAGGCGCATATGTGTAGTATGCAAGCGTGTTTATGTCTTCAAGGCGCGTTTTTGTCTTCAAGGCCAAATCGACAGTTCTGTGATAAACATACACTGTCGATTAGATAAGCTGTTGAGAGGATACACTCAAGAAGGTCCTCTAGGGAAGACTAGAATAGTAGATAGGGCTAGGATTGACAATTCTGTGATAGAACATACGTTGCCAATCAGGAAACTACTCAAGAGGATACACTCAAGCAGAGGCCCTAGGATAGGATAGATCAAGGCACTTTGTGATGAACAAGGAATGCCAAAATGTAGTACTTTGTGATGAACATGGAGTACTAAAAAAAGCAACACTTTGTGATGAACAGGGAGTGCAAAAATGTAGTACTTTGTGATGAACAGGGAGTACTAAAAAAAAGCAGCACTTTGTGATGAACAGGGAGTGCAAAAACGTAGTACTTTGTGATGAACAGGGAGTACCACTAGGATAGGAAGAAACACTTTGTGATGAACAGGGATTATTGCTAGGATAGAGTGCCATAAGCACTTATGATAAGAAGCAACACTTTGTGATGAACAAGGAATGCCACTTTAATTGACACATTTGACTTTCTTGACTACAGGAGGACCTACCTATGCTGAGTCACGAGAGAGATTCCCATCGACTCAGAGTTTGCCAGCAGAGTTGACAGTCGAGGAGAGAGCCGCAGTTTAGGCTATGGGCCTACGACATATTGTGTATATGCCTGAGTTTCAGGCGAACATGGGATTGCTGACTGCATTGGCTGAGAGATGGCACTCAGAGACTCATACTTTTGATTTGGCTATGGGTGAGATGATAGTCACCTTGGAGGATGTATACAGGATACTGCGGATATCGATCGATGGGGAGTTAGTACCCTACGATCGAGACAGAGACAGGGATGCACTGAGATGAGTGTTCCATGATCCAGGATTGGATATGAGGGTTGGACACGTGGCTTGGGATACCATGACATGGACAAGATTAGCACTAACAACAGTGTTGGCAGGAGTGATCAGTGGGTTCCTCTGTCCAGACAGGGCGACATGAGGATTGGCTGTGGGATGGGGGAGTACACTGGAGACATTGGTGACAGAGCACACCAGGTTTGCATGGGGACCGTGTCTGCTGGCACACTTGTACTATGAGTTACATCAGTTTATCTAACAGGGATCAACAGGATTGGGCTATGGAGTTACATTGTTGTAGGTGTGGGCATATGAGCATCTGCCAGTGACACCATCGATTCATTTCAGAGGCAGGGGCCATGGGCGCAATTTTGTGCATTTGTATGATATGATTACATCTCAGCCATGGATTGGGAGATTAGAGTACTGGCGCATGGTCATTGATGAGCTTGATAGTGTAGTATGGAGGCCGTACCGACAGTGTGAGGAGTGGGAGGATGACGCAGTGGAGCTGCCATACGTGTTTAGGAGCAGATATCTGATTGGGCAGACACCATATATTCTTGAGAGGCAATTGGTGGATAGGGTGGGCAGGTAGTTTGGCAGGATACAACGGATGCCACAGGGTTCTGGGATGTATGCACAGACAGTGAGAGATCAGGCACACTTCAGGCCATTATTGTCTTATGATCAGGCAGTGACGCAGCTGGTAGAGATGGTTCCCTTGCCTTGGGATATGTTTGCAGACATAGAGGATGCAAGGATGGATGCAGAGTATACTGCATATTGGGCAGAGCATCCATTTCCACGGCTGACGGATCTAGGGGAGCTGATAGATGGAGATGGTGGAGGTGATGGAGATGATGATGGAGATGGCAGAGGTAGAGGCCGACGGAGGAGGTGGGGTGCAGTAGGAGAGAGGAGAGTGCCTTCGAGGAGAGAGGGTGGAGAGGAGAGGCAGGCTTGGAAGGCTCACATAGTGAGGGGCAGATGTGGATTGCCTTTACAAGTGCCAGCAGCACAGGTTCCCGAATAGGTACAGGGACAAGGGTAGCCACAGGAGCAGCCACAGGTACAGGGACAGGGTGAGGGGGGAGAGGAGGAGGATGAGTTATTGGCTTTGAGGGAGACCTGCCAGGGATAAGCAGATGAGATCCAAGATCTAGAGCAAGAGACAGCTAAGGGATACTAAGCAGGAGAGGGATCAGGCTATCCAGCGCTGTACAGAGGTTGAGACAACACTGAGGGCAGGGAGGTGGGAAACAAAGGACACAGGAGCTGGATATGCCTATGTTTTGCGGGCAGGGGAGGAGATAGGCTACTGAAGAGATGTATACTATGGAGCAGTGCCACTAGAGTAGCAAGCTAGGAGCTTCCGTAGACCATTGCGGACTGTGACAACCACTGGAGAGAGAGATAGGAGACAAGTGTCTAGCGGTGGGGTCATGGGTCCTCCACCACCACTAGATAGAGGGGACATGAGACATGATCCTGGAGTGGGTCCTTC
Organism: Cryptomeria japonica; assembly: GCF_030272615.1. Lineage (NCBI taxonomy): Eukaryota > Viridiplantae > Streptophyta > Pinopsida > Cupressales > Cupressaceae > Cryptomeria > Cryptomeria japonica. Next base: position 466,725,924 of record NC_081412.1, on the reverse strand, counting down.
CATGGATCAGAGTCTATCGAGGCTAGCCGGCTTCGAGGGAGGGAGTTCATCATAGCCTAGAGGGCTCCCTATGTATTAGTTTTGTATGATTTTGTATGATGACACCTTCAGGTGATTGTAGCCATATGTATTTGACATCATTGTATCATGACACTTATGATTATATATATATGAGATTCATCCTTGCGGCAACTATATGCATGTGTATGTATGTGATGCTTCTATATGTTTTATGATGTATGTTTCTATGTGATTCTTATGATATGGATGCAAATATGTACATGATGAAATGCAATATTTTTGTTTTTTTATATTTTTAATATGTTATGCATGATGCAAATGTATGAAATGTAGATGAATGCAAATAACTATTTACATGATGAAAAATGTAAAATGTGCTAACATGTGTTGTGTGCAGAATGTGATGCAATTGTGATATCTATATGTATGTATGAAATGCTTATATGTGGTAATGCAGGTGTAAACTACATGAAATGCAAATGTTTTTGGTGTTTCATTATACTCAGTCATGTGATAACAGGCTACACAGACTCAAGAAGGACTATGGAGGTCAATCAAGAAAGGGGGATGGAAGGTAGAAGATATGGAAGTGAAGGAGCTTCTTGTGCGTTATCATCATTGAGCTTTATTATAACAAGTAGGTTATGACAATCCAGATATATGTTCGACCCAAAAACTCATTGTACCTGTTTGCATGGAGATAAGACAGTTGCAAACAAGGAATGCCCCAATTCATACCAGACTCACAATGTCCTCATATCCTTGGACAAGTCATAGTATTACTAAGAGACAATCCACAAACAACAAAGAAAAATAGGTGACGATACCCCATCCTCACCTTTCTAGTCAAAGACATCGTGGAGATAAAATCTCTAGTCAGAGACATCCCGAAAAAGCTAAAAGACATGTCCCCAAAAAGATAAAAATCAAAAGAAAACCAAGACTCAACACCAACATCCACTATAGTCCTCAGGTTTAGTGTCTCTTGTCACTTGTATAAGTCTTATTTGATTGTGGTCATAATGTTTACTTTCACAAAAGGATAGATAGCACTGAACCATAATGTTGTCTGAGTCTATTGAAAGATTTGATTTGTTGAAGCCCATTGTTGCTGCGTCTCATCTGAAATTGAATGAATCCATGAAACTGATACTTTATTGCGGAGAAGATGAAACTTTATTGCGGATTGGCGATGCAAGTGTTGCTTTATTGTGGATTGTGCGCAGATAGACTGAAGAAAATTGGAAGAAATTGTACTCCTCAGAATGTGTGATTCTCTTAGTTCCACACCCATCACTAGACTTAGGATTTTCCTTAGCCACAGATAGGAGCTGATTTAATATGGATGAAAAGGGTCAAAAGGAGGGATTATTATGAAATGGCTAACCAATCTAAGGTAGATCAATAACCAGCCATGATGGGAATGGGTGTTTATTATGGATGCATAGGTTGTGAGTGTGTGCAAATTGAAAGGATGAAATTGAATCCTGAAGGAGGGAGGAGCAATGTCTCTACGCATGGTGCCGGTGACTCGGTTTTCACCATGGTACTTGCCCAAGGCGCCACCAAAGTGGTTTTCACTGTTGGACGAAATGTTTTTCTGTTTTTTTTATTTTTTTTATTTTTTAATTTTTTTTTGTGTCACAAGGCGCCTGTTTGCCAGGTTTTCACCAAGTAACAATTTTTTTTTTTTTTAATGATTTTTTTGTATTTTTGATTTTTTTGATTTTTTTGTTGTATTTTTGAATTAGGATATTCTGAAGAGCTATGTGTAAAACTTGCGAAGGTGCATGCTGTTGGTAGGATCCTCCAAAGGTTCACCCTTTGGAGTTGAGAGTTGATATGCACCGGATCCATAGGCTGCTATGATGATGTAAGGACCAAGCCAATTTGGTTCAAACTTGCCCTTCTTCTCTCTGTCTTGCCATTTTTTAGGATTTTCTCTGAGAACTAAGTCACCTACCTCAAATGTGTGAGGCTTGACTTTATGATTGTAACTGCAACTCATTCGTTGTTGATAAGCCTTGAGATGATTAAAAGCAGTTTGTCTTCGTTCATCCAATAGTTCAAGTTCCTGTAAGCGAGAGACCTTGTAGTCTTCATCACTGATAATGTTTTGCAAAAAGACTCATAAAGAGGGTAACTTGACCTCAATAGGTAAGATAGCTTCAGCACCGTAGACAAGTGAATAAGGTGTGGCTCCTGTAGGTGTGCAGACGCTTGTGTGGTAAGCCCAAAGTGCTAGATTAAGTTGGATATGCCAATTGCGGTCAGCATCATCGACTTTCTTTTTTAGGATTTTAAGAATGGTTTTAATAGACGCCTCAGCTTGGCCGTTACCTTGGGGGTAATAGGATGTGGAGAAACGATGGGTAATATGGAAGCGATCACAAAGTTCACAAACATCTTGATTTTTGAAGGGACGCCCGTTATTGGTGATGATGGAAATAGGAATACCATATCGACAAATGATGTAGTTGAGAATAAATGTAGCAATTTGTTTTCCAATGACTTGTGTAAGAGGCATGACTTCAATCCATTTTGTGAAATACTCTGTGGTGGTGATGATGAATTTATGGCCATTGGAGGAAGGAGGGTGAATCTTGCCTATGAGACCGAGTCCCCATTGGCAAAAAGGCCAAGAAGTCGCAATCGGTTGAAGTTCTTGCGCTAGTGCATGAATGAGGTCTCCATGAAGTTGACATTGTTTACATTTCTTGACAAACTGATATGAGTTTTTTTCCATATTGGCCCGGTAATATCTAGTCCTGAAGAGTTTCTTGGCTAAGGTAGGATCACTAGAATGTGGACCACATATCCCTTCATGGACTTCACATAATGCAATCTGAGCTTCGTCCCTTTCTAAAAATCTAAGAAGAGTGCCATCTAGACCTCGACGGTATAGGATATTGGCTAAAATTACTTATCGAGAAGATTGGCGAATGAAAGTGCGACGTTGATTGTTAGATAAGTTAGGAGAAAGGGTATTTTTACGAAGGTATGTGAAAATGGAATCGTATAACTAGGAATCAGGACCAACGACACATATCATCTTAGTATGAGTGATCTCATACGAGGGAACCAAAATGTTATCCACCAAGAACTCATAGTGGGTTTCAATCCGTGGTATATCGATTAGTGAAGCAATGGTAGCCATGGCATCTGCGGCTCGATTCTGCTCTCTTGGTATCTGCTTAAAGTCTAACTTTGCAAAATGTCATTTCAGGTCATTCACCATTCATTTGTAAGGCATTAATTTTTCATCTTTTGTTTGGTAGTCATCACTTGTTTGATGAATTACAAGTTGAGAGTCCCCAAAAACATGAAGTTCCTGGATCTTCCACTAAATTGCAATCCGTAATCCAGTTGTTAATGCCTCATATTCTGCTATGTTATTAGTGCAAGAAAATTATAATCGATATGATTTTGGTATGGAATCCCCTTGAGGTGTGATGAAGAGGAAGCCAGCTCCTGCACCATGCTATGTGTATGAGCCGTCAAAGTATAGTTGCCAAGGCTTTGTGTGTGATACTGTCAAGATGGATTCATCTGGAAATTCTGAAGTTACAGGAGCATCATCTATCATGGGAGCATCTGCTAATTGATCTGCGATAGCTTGTCCTTTTATTTATTTTTTGTCTATATATTCAATGTCAAATTCACTCAAGAGCATCACCCATTTGGCTAGTCGACCAGTAAGTGTTGCTTTATTGAGAAGGTATTTCAATGGATCGATTCTTGCGACCAACTTAGTTTTATGAGTTAGCATGTAATGTCATAATTTTTGTGAAGCAAAGATCACAATGAGACATGTATGCTCAATTTGTGTGTAGTTTAGCTCATATCCCACCAAAGTGCGACTGATGTAGTAGACTGCCTTTTCTTTGCCCTCAACATCTTGCTGTGCTAAGAGTGCCCCCAGTGCTATTGAAGTAGCAGATATGTATAGTAATAGGGGTTGTTTCAGAACTGGTGGGATCAAGACCGGTGGATTTAGAAGATAATCTTTGAGTATCTGGAAAGCTTGTTGGCAGTTATCATCCCATTTGAATTTGATGTTTTTGTGTAGCAAGTGCTGAAAAGGATGACATTTGTTTGCAAGTTGTGCTATGAATCTTCGTATGGACTGGAGTCTTCCTTGCAAAGATCGAAGTTGACTGATATTTCTTGGTGGTTGCATCTCTAGGATGGCCTTGACTTTTGTTGGATCAACTTTAACTCCTCTTTTCGAGACAATGAATCCCAGGAACTTCCCAGAGGTTACTCCAAAGACACATTTCTTGTGGTTTAATCTCACTTTGTATTTTTCCAACCGATCAAAAATGACTGAAAGTATGTCTAAATGTGTATCTCTGTCTATTGATTTTCCCAAGAGTTCATCAACATAATCTTCCACAGTAACATGCATGAGATCATGAAAGACGGTAGTCATGGCTCTTTGATATGTAGCGCCTACGTTCTTTAGCCCAAAGGGCATGATATTCCAACAGAAAGTTCCCCAAGGATAAGTAAATGTTGTTTTGTGCTGATCGTCGGATGCGATTTTTATTTGATTATAGCCAGAGAATCCATCCATCAAAGATAACATCGCATAATCCGTTGTGAGATCTACGATCAGGTCGATATTTGGCAATGGAAGATCATCCTTAGGACAAGCTTTGTTGATATCCCCAAAATTTGTGCATATTCTGATGCTACGATCTAGTTTGCTGACAGGCACTAAGTTATAGATCCATTTAGGATAATCAATTGGGCATATGAATCCGACATTCAATAATTTTTCAAGCTCCAGTTTGACTAATAATGCCACTTGTGGATGCATCTTTCTTAATTTTTGTTTTACTAGTTTTGCCCCCAGTTTAACTGTCAAATAATACATTACTAAATCCGGATCCAGTCCAGGCATATCAACATATGACCATGCAAAATTGGTTTGTCACTCTGTGAAGAAACTTATGAACTTTGGTCTTTCCGCCTCTATTAGAGATTGAGCCAGGAATATGTTATGTTGAATTTCTTCTATACTAATGTTTGTTTTGATGGTCTCCTCTATTAACATAGATGATTTTTCTTCATATGATGCCGAGAGAATGTTGAGCCTTCCATCCTTGGGTGCCTCAGAGAGGTTTTCACCCTTAGATACGTGCTTTCTTTTTACTTTTTTGGGGTTAGACAATGCCACAATGTGGTTTTCACCATAAGACCCTTGATTTGTTTATATTTTTTATATTTTTGTGACTGGAAGGCCCAACACCCTTGCCAAAATATGCCACGCTGTTAAGTTCTATAGTGTATCCTGCCTTATGGTCCCCAAGTGGAAGATCATCTCGTATGCCTAGATAGTCAATAAAGGCTTCATCATTTTGGAATGTGTCGAACTGTATAGGTCCTTCATGGTCCCAGTCAATAAGTTGGTGGTGAACAAGGGGAAGGCCTTCAATGTTTTCAAAGTCAGTGGGACTAAGGGTGAAGATGTAGTTATATTCAGGTATGTCGAGGTCATCGTTGGCACTCTCCCCATCTATCTCGATTGTGAACGAGTCCAAATTGTCATCACTAGTAGTGCATTCCGGGATGGGTGTCCTCATTCTTCATGATTTCGACCTAGAACCTAGAGGCAAAGACTGTGTGGGATCCTCAGTGTTTGTTTCCTGACCAACTTTGAATTTTCTATAAGATTCTTCCTCTTCTGTGGGTTCACTTGGTTCTCTGAATGTCTCGGTGAGTTCATAGTCACTAGAGGATTTGTCTAAATCCCATTCCCATTCATTGGAGTATGTGGAATAGCGGTTCTCTTGTTGATTTTTGGCAGCTTTGATTTGTAATGCTTTTTCTGTCTTTCGCGTATTTACCCTAGAAGACATGAAACCAAGTCCTTTCGAGAGCTCCTTTTTAAATGTCAATTCTAGTTGCAAAGGTTGAATGATACCTTCCTTTCTTAAGCCAAGAGGACTTTTACCATCATACCCAAGCTTTTGTAGGATCTTGAATTCTTTACCATATTTTTCACATGGTATGCTGATTTGATCTTGTGTACCATTTTCAGGGTCTTTGTAAAACATTTTGTATAAATCTTCTTCTTCCATTTCACCCCACTTTTGGAAGATAGTAGGATTTGATGAATACTAAGAGGGGGGGGGGGTGAATTAGTATGAAAAAAATCTTTGCACTTAAACACTTTGCAAGACTAATAGTAAATCGGTAAAACAGTTCAGCAGACAAACCAGTTAACACACATGCAAACCAAATTGCTAATAATGCATTCACCCACAAAAGCACAAACACCATAACACAAGAGATTTTTACGTGGAAACCCAAATGGGAAAAACCACGGTGAGATGGAACTCACAAGTAACTATCTATAGAATAGGAACCAGACCAGTTAAGGTCTTACAATGTTCTTTACTAGAACTGAACCTGTTAGGAATCTCAATCTCTGTTAGGAGATAAGTCTGATTAAAGACTACCTTGCTAAAGGATTTTAGATCCACAGATGTGAACCACCTTGTTAGAGGATTTACAAAAGGCTTTTGGGCCTACTCGGTTAAGGGCTACAGACTTGTCGAAGATGTGAGTAATCAACAAGTGATTGATCTAACTAATAGCACAGACTACTTGGTTAGATCCTTGATAGCTCATTCCTAATGCATTCCAGCATTACTTCAGTCTTCTACACATTCACACTCTCTCTAACTCCTCAACCACCTTAAACCCTAGCCACAATATCAACTATCGCAACAACAGCATTATCAACAACCTAAAACCCTAGACATGATGTCCTTATAAAGGAATTTGATTTCAAGTCGGTCCAATAGGATTACATTACAATTTCCTAGGTTCAATGCATCTAGAAATATCTAGTAACACGACACAAAAAGCACCGCTAAAGTATCGGCATCGTCAAACAATCGGTGGATGGTAACTCATCACAAAATGTCGGTTGGTAACTCATCACAGAGTATTACTGGTTCATACAAAATACCTGTTCAAGCAAAATGCCGGTTGTCGGTTTGACAAAATAAAGATTGACAAATATGTGTTCTGCCGCTTTGAACCTTCGAACCGCTTGGGGTCTACATACTGCTTTAGATCGGTAATCACTTTCTGCAAAACACCAATAGTCTAAGGACTATAATGCATCATACTGGTTGGAATAATTACCGGTTGAGCATAACTCATACATACAAAAATGATCTCAATGCAAGTGTGTGTCCATCAATGATAATCACAACATAATCATCAAAAATGCCAACAATCTCCCCCTTTGGCATTGATGGAAACACTTAGGAAATTTTGACATCTAAGTGTTTTAACAAAAAATATGCCAGAATCAAAATTACTACCCCTAGGCATATACACTATCCCTTTCGAAGAAAATACAATGCATACTACTTCTTAACTGAAATAACATGAAAGTATACATCACAACATTCAAAATTTATACTTCTCCCCCTTTGCCAACAATGACAAAAATAATATTACAGACTAACCCATGTGTCATTAAAATAATAAGTGTTTATGACAGTAAAGAATAAAACTTGTCAAAAACAGATTTAAAGTCCTGCAAGAATTGTTTCATAGATAAAGACCAGGACTCCAGTAGGGAGGTTGCCACTTCTTTCTCTGTCTGCATCTGGGAGACCTATTCTTCCATGGCATCTAGTGTGCTCATCTCCTGTGTTGCCGTTAAGGCATCTAGATTAAGATAGCACTTCTGAAGTATTTGCAGATGTGGGAGTAGAACCAGTTGTAGCTCTTGCAAATCTCGTGACTGGGTGTTGATCTCATGCTCTAGTTTAGCAGACTGGTTATGAAACTGGTGAACGATTTGCCCATAAGCTGTAAAAGAGTCATACGATAGCTTGAAGGTGCTCATATATACCTGCAAATCAGATTGAAGCTTTTGCTTCTGTGCAAGCACATCATCACAGAACAGATGGGGTTGACAAATCTTGCTGAGTAGAAGATTCCCCTCATCCAGAGCATTTCTTATATCCTTCTGTCCTTATTGCTGTTCAGACCAGAGCTCATTAAGGTTTTTCACCAGAGCAATGTTGAGAGCCTTTTGATGCTCTTTCTTTGCATTTGCATCTGCTACCTCCTCTAAACTTTGCACTTGATCATCCACTACTGTGCATAGGAGCTTCAGTTGAGCTAATGATGAGTCGGTACTAGGGAGGTTTGTACCGGGTAACAAATGGGTAAGAGTGACCACCGCAGCTTGGATCACATCTTCCTCCTTCTTCCTCCTTAGCACCTCAAGGCATTCTTGAGAAACCTTGATGCTCTGTAGCAGCTCCATCTCGCTTGCGGACTGGAGATCAATAGGACTAGTAAGGTCAGCCGGTTTGGCTTGACTGCCGGTTGCCTTAGGTGTCTCCATCTGCGTGCTCTTTTCTGCTTTAGCTTCCTTGATCTCCTCTGCCTTCTTCTTCTCTGCTTCTTTTCTCTTTTCCTCTTCCTTTTCCTCCTCTTCTTTCTTCTTTTCTGCTTCCTTCCTCTTCTCCTTTGCCTTATCTTCCTCTTCCTTCTTCTTTTCTACTTCCTTCCGCTTTTCCTCTTCCTTTCTCTTCTTCTCATCCTCTTCCTCTTTCTTCTTCCTTGCATCTTCTTGTTTCTTTTTCTCTTCATCCTCTTCTTTTCTTTTCTTCTCTTCTTCTTTTCTCTTCTCTTCCTGTTTTTGGTTCTCCTCAGCTTCTTCCTCTTCTTCTTCTCCTCTTCATCCTTCTTCTTCTTTTCCTCTTCATCCTTTTTCTTCTTCTCCTCTTCATCTTTCTTCTTCTTTTCCTCTTCATCCTTTTTCTTCTTCTCCTCTTCATCCTTCTTCTTCTTCTCCTCTTCATTCTTCTTCTTCTTCTCCTCCGCTTGCTTCTTTGCTTCCTCCTTTTTGTCCTCTGTTTCCTTTTTCTTTATTTCCTATTCAGCCTGTCCTGTTGCTTCCGATGGTGTACCCTGAGCAATATCTTCTCCATCCAGAGCATCGACATCAATAGTGTCGATCGGTTTAGTAACCGGATTTCCTTCATCATCAAGCACTTCATCCAGTTTACTGATTGCTGGTTCTTGCTCAGCCTTTCTATTGGCTTCAGCCACTCGATGCATCTTCAGAGCATCTAGAGAAAGGGTGTGTGTATTCTTGATCACTTCTTTACCCTTCCCTTCCAGTAACAGGAGTCTTCTTCTTCTCATGAAGAAGAGACCTTTGTATTTGTTCATTACTTCAAACAGTTATGAGTTTGATACATCAAGAAAATGTTCAGCAAAAACTTTCTCTCATTTCATGTTCCTGCTCTATGGCAATGCACCATTTATTGTCTAAGGACTTATACAAAGAATCCGGTGTCTCAGCTCTAATTTCTGAAGGTGACCGGTCATTAATACATAAATACTGAATAATTTCATTTTCTACTACTTCCTTTTCATCATCATTAAAGTCATCAAAATAATCAATCAAATCATTCAACACTTTTCTCATAATGTTTTTGATAGTTCTTTGACAATGTGTCAAAGGTTTATAGGAGGAGATGTCAATATTTACTGGTGCTGATGATGCCGGTTCATTCTTTGTCTTTTTCTTTGCTTGATGTGTCTTCTTAGGTTTTTCCTCAGACATAGTTTCTTCTGAGTTTGGAGAGGCATTCCTTGTCTTCCTCTTTCTCTCGAAGACTTTAGCAGGTGTCACTTCCGGTTTCTTTTTAGCTGGTGACCGCTTGGTCACTTTAGGACTGGCTGCAGTAGCCGGTGCCGATGCTAAGGGACTGCTTTTGCCTTCTTTACTGAAGGTTCTTTTCCTTTCTTTGCTGAGGGTTCCTCAACTGGTGTTACCCTTTCTAGGTAGGTGCCAGTTCTCCTTGCCTTTGGATCAAGCGGTGAGGCAATAAGGGTAGAGGCAAACCCTTCCAGCATATCATTCATTACCTCATAGCCCATAGGCTCCACTTCCTCTTGTCCGGGTTCAATAGCCTCCATTATGCATTGATCCACTTTAATGGTGAAATAGATATCATCTTCATATTTCTTAATGATATCACCTGATATTCTCATCCTCTGACTCATTTTGCATCTGAACTCATCAAAGTACTTGTTTAGAACTTTAGGGTAACTAGTTCCAACTACTTGAACGCTTTCCTTGATTTGCTTGGTTACTAGTTTGTCAGCAGACCACTGGACATCACCCACTCCTGGAAAGTAGCCTTGGAAGTAAAAGAACAACCCAACCAGTAGTTGTCCAAACTTGAACCTCAATGCATTATCCTGTTTGATCGATTTAAGATTCAAAAGGAGTTGCCTTTGCATACTGGTGCATAGGTCAAATGATGCATCCTCCTTTATCATCTGGTAAGTGACATTTACCGCTGCAACAGATACAGAGTTAAGCCTGCTGGCTAAGAACGTCCGGTATCCAATCACCATACATGCATATTTCACAAGGTCATCCTTGATGGAATTAACAGTCATCCCTCGTGAGTCGCTCACTGAACTAGTGAGCTTTGACATTTCCATCTTGCTTACCGTCCTTAGGGCTGGCACTTCCCCTGTATTGCAAAGACCAGTGACGACATGTATTGCTTGTGGAGTAATATCATGCGTTCTTTCCAGGTACATCTTGTCACCATGAACTCTGCTTAGAATGATCCTAATGTGATCATCTGTGAAATCCTCTAGGAAATAAACAATATTGTGGAGCTTCTTCTTTTCCAAAATACTATATTCTGGTTTGATTTGCTTATCTTTTCCACAAAATAAACCTAGCTACGAGTGAATTGCTAGAGACCCTAGGTCTTCTATTTTACATTCTTTGTAATCTGAGATTCCCTCTTCTACTATCACACCGACTGGAACTTGTGATAGGGCATTATAGCTAGACTTGCATTGAATAAAGCTTGCTGAATCTACAGATGTACTAGAGCTAGTATGGGATGCGGAAGCCATGATAGAAACTGAAGACTCGAAAAATACCTTTCGAAAATCATGAATTTAGGGCTTTCAGATTCTTCTCCACCTCACACTTCGTCGGTTGCAGAATCAACACTTTGCATTCTTCACTTGACCGTTTGCAATTTAAATTTGAATATCCTTCAAGGTTTCCAACTTTCTCTGAATCGCAGCACAAATCACTTTATCATCGCTCTGCACTTGAAAACCTTCTTTGCTTCGAAAATGATAGTGAGAAATGATTTGAAACTTCCTTTTAAACATATTCCTCACCTATCGTAATTAATGCTCCACCATTAGGGCATAAACCCTAATTTGCCTTTTACCATTTCTGGTCTTCCGCTAAAATGACAGGTAACGCATACAGGTTAAGCTGTTTTATCGGTGTAAACTGGGGGTTCGAAACATTTTTTTGTTTGCTCCCCCTAAGCTTTTCTAAAGGCTTAGTTTTCCGGTTCTATGATTTCCACACTAGGTGCAGAAACCGGTTCTTCTTGTAATATTGCTGGTTTCTTCTTCTAGGTCTTGTTCATATCCACTTGAACAGTGTCAACATCAATGTTTCCTTCCGGAGTGACTGGTATATCAACAGATATGTTCTTTCTTGATCTACAGAATCTGGCAATGTGACCCAGTTTATTGCAATGATAGCAGACCAATCTAGGTGCTCTCCAAGGTCCATTATTCATGTTGTCATTCTTCCTCCCTCATGTTGCAGCAGTGTGACCATGACCATGATAGACCATATAGTTTTCTCTCCATCTGGTTGCCGCTTGATGGCCATCGCTTCTTGGCTGATGATCGAAGACATTAAACCGGTTGTGATTCCAGTTCACAAAAGGTTCAGGACCAACTCCTTGGGTCCTTTGAAGATATCTTCCAGTGTTATTCATAACAGACCTGCATTCAGATGCTCTATGCCCAAACTTGTTGCATGCATAATAGTTACCATTGAATCTATAGAATCTTGGCTTATCATTTAGAAAATAAGGAAAATTATTGTAAGCCTTATTCCTACAAACATTGGCAGTATGTCCTTCTTTAAGATAGTTAAAGAAAATAGGTTTAAACTTTTGCTTACCTTTATCTTTTGATGTCAGTTGTTTCTTTAATGCTCTAGCACTTGTACCAGAGGTCTCACCTTCCTCATGACCGGAATAACCAAGTCCATCAGTATTCTTGACAGGTTTGGCAGATTCAAGCTTTTGCTCTAGCTTGACAGTACTCTTGTTGAACTTAACAAGTATTTCCTTTGACTCAGAGAGTTCTTTGGAAATAGCAGCATTTGTTTCCATTAGGTTTTCATTCTCAGAGATGGCAATGCTCAGTTCTCCTTGCATGTCTTCCATTTCCACTTTGCTCACATGGAGTTGAGCAGTTAGGGCACTAATCTCTTGCTTCATCTTGGAGTTTTCATGTGTCTTTGACTATATCTTCAACTTTCCTCCGGTTCTCAAGTTCTTGACACATTCGAATAGTCAGTCCTTCCAATTCTTTTCTCAGGTTGGAATTGGATTCATTCAGCTTTTCAACTTCTTGAATCAGGGCTTCCATGTCCGCTTCATCAGAGGAACTATTTTCAGATAGCTCCATCAGCTTTTCTGCATCTTCTCTCCTTTTTGGTTGAGATGCCTTGTATTTGACCATAAGATCATCATAGGCTTGCTTAGACTGAGTGAGCCGATGAGTAAGTTCCCTCAATGTGTATTCCCCCATATCTCTTTCCAAGTGGTTAAACTTATAGAAAGGTAGGCTCTGATACCAATTGATGAATACTAAGAGGCGAGGGGGGGGGTGAATTAGTATGCCAAAAATCTTTGCACTTAAACACTTTGCAAGACTAACAGTAAACCGGTAAAACAGTTTAGCAGACAAACCAGTTAACAAACATGCAAACCAAATAGCTAATAATGCATTCACCCATAGAAGCACAAACACCATAACACAAGAGATTTTGACATGGAAACCCAAATGGGAAAAACCGCGGTGAGATGGAACTCACAAGTAACTATCTGCAGAATAGGAACCAGACCGGTTAAGGTCTTACAATGTTCTTTACCAGAACAGATCCTGTTAGGAATCTCAATCTTTGTTAGGAGATAAGTCCGATTAAAGACTACCTTGCTAGAGGATTTTAGATCCACTGATGTGAACCACCTTGTTAGAGGATTTACAAAAGGCTTTTGGGCCTACTCGGTTAAGGGCTACAAACTTGTCGAAGATGTGAGTAATCAACAAGTGATTGATCTAGCTAATAGCACAGACTGCTTGGTTAGATCCTTGATAGCTCATTCCTAATGCATTCCAGCATTACTTCAGTCTTCTACACATTCATACTCTCTCTAACTCCTCAACCACCTTAAACCCTAGCCGCAATATCAACTATCACAACAACAACATTATCAACAACCTAAAACCCTAGACATGATGTCCTTATAAAGGAATCTGATTTCATGTCGGTCCAATAGGATTAAATTACAATTTCCTAGGTTCAATGCATCTAGACATATCTAGTAACACGACACAAAAAGCACCGCTAAAGTGTCGGCACCGTCAAACAATCGGTGGATGGTAACTCATCACAAAATGCCAGTTGGTAACTCATCACAGAGTATTATCGGTTCATACAAAATATTGGTTCAAGTAAAATGCCGGTTGCCGATTTGACAAAATGAAGACTGGTAAATATGTGTTCTACCGCTTTGAACCTTCAAACCGCTTGAGATATTCTAACCGCTTGGGGTCTACATACCGCTTTAGATCGGTAATCACTTTCTGCAAAACACCAATAGTCTAAGGACTATAATGCATCATATTGGTTGGAACAATTGCCGGTTGAGCATAACTCATACATACAAAAATGATCTCAATCTAAGTGCATAATCATCAAAAATGCCAATAGGATCCCACTTGAGTGTAATGATAGATACCCGTTTAGAAGGATTTGGTCGTCCACATTCTTTTGGTGAACTCATAACCTATTGTAAGTACATGGTTTGATTCAAAGTGTATTCACGCATGCCTTTGTCCTGATATTTCCCTTTAAGCTCACCTTGTTTTGATGTTGAAGGTTTTAATGATTCAGGATCAATGTATGCAGAAGAAGGGACAACTTCCTTATTACTTGGAATGATCGTCTTAGTTTTTAATCTCAAGTTATTGTAGTATATAACTGGATTAGGATCACCATTTACTGTTATTTCAACTCCATTGTGAGGAAACTTAATGCATTGGTGGTATGTAGATGGGACTGCCCTCATCTCATGAATCCAAGGACGTCCTAGCAATATATTGTTTGTGAGATCCAGGTCTAGGACTTGACAAACCACATCCTTTGTAACTGGTCCAACTCTGAGAGGTAAAGTGATTGTGCCTTTGGATGAGCGCTCTTCATCATCATATGCTTTTATGGTAATTTTGTTTGTAGCATTCACAACTTTGTCTGAATATCCCAATTGTATTATTATTTTCAAAGTACATATGTTAAGACCAACTCCTCCATCTATCAGGACTTGTTTTATTTGATGTTTGTGTAGGAAGGCTTCGATGTGTAAAGGTGCATTATGTGGTTGGATCACGGAGGAGTCGTCAGCTTCTGTGAATGTAAGGGAGTGTGGAATGGAAAGGTATCCCACCATGGCTTGAAACTGGTCCACGTTCAGATCAGTAGTGACATAAGTGTCTCTCAAAGTTTTGTCAAGAATGGCTTTATGTGCAGGGGATATGCGTAAGATCTCAAGGATGGAGATAAGCACAGGTGTCTTCCCTAATTGTTATACAAGGTCATACTCAGGTTTGGTTGATGAGGATGCGGTGTTTTTATCTAGAGCACCTTGCAAGGTGAATTTACCTCGACAAGTTGTGACATTACATTCAGAGGTAGGTTCGGAAGAAGATCCAATGCCTTTTAGGACAACCTTGGGTCTTTGGGCAGAATTCTCAGGCATTTTGTCCTTGATGATAATGGTAGAGACATAATTATCCATTGAAATGTGATTGACAGTTGAATCATAGTTATAGGATGCTCTGGTATAGTTGGTCTGCTCATCTGTGGCTTTAGCTTTTCCCTTGTCATGTTTTGGGAATGGTTCTTTAAACATTTCATGTTCTTGATTGGATGAGTGTCCTTCAATCTCAATGTCACCTCTATCAATGAGATCTTGTATGATGTTCTTTAGTCGATGACAATTTCCTATTTTAGGTCCCTTGCTTTTATGAAATTCACAATATTCATCATCATTCCACCAATTTGGTTTGACCTTTGGCTCATATGGAGGCAAATCTGGAATTGTTATTATTTTGTTTGCCACTAGCTTTTTGAAAACTGACTCCAGTGGTTCTCCCAATGGGGTGTACTTCCTTCGTGATTTAGAAGCCGTTTGAGTATTCACTTGATTGTTTGTAGAGGTTGATCCCGAAAAAACTATTTTGGGTCGCACTGTATTGGCATCAACAACACCATCATTGACTGTGTTCTTGTTTTTATTCCAAAATTTTGGCTTCTCTTTTTCTTTAAAGTTATCTTTGTTTCCTTTGAATATTTTGACGATACCTTGCTCAATTAGGACCTTCTCTGTCACTAAGACTTTTTCAATGACGTCCTTGAAGGTGGAAAAACAAGCTTTTCTCAAGTCATAACCAATGTCTTTGTTGACATTTTGGGTGAACATCTCTACTATTTGTTTTTTGGAATTTCACAAGAGCATCTGCTGGCTAAATTCCTCCATTGTTACAAGAATGATGAAAAAGACTCTCCATCCTTTTGCTTGGTGTTGCACAAAGTAGTGACTGATATGTCCATCTCTATGTTGTATGAGAAATGTTGGATAAATGCCTCTGCTAAGTCACCCTGTGACTTAATTCCAGGTGGAAGTTGGGAGAACCATTCCATATCTTGATCACCTAAGCTCTGTGGGAATAATCTCATCAAATATGTCTCTTCTGCTGGTACCTCAATGCAAGCTATGAAAAATTGTCTTATATGTGCCTTAGGATCTCCTTTGCCTCTGTACTTATCAAACTTAGGTGTCACAAAGTGTGTAGGAAAAGGAGGCATTGCAATGCTTTTGTCAAATAGATAGGGACATATGTCTCTCATTGTTTAAGTTGGCTTTGGTGTATTTATGTCCTCCATTTTCTTTTGTAAGTCCTTAATTTGCTGTTCCAAATTGTTCTTAGGTGGAGATCGACTTCTTGGACCATACCCCATTCCTGAGCCATTGTGTGGAGGAGGAGCATGTTGCATATATGGATGGTATTGATCATACACATGTTCATATGGGGGAGGTCTATAATGATGCTACATATATGGACCACTTGGTATAGAGTCATGATGAGGAATACAATATTTGCTTTGTCCATTTATACCATACTCTACAGGCATGTCATGAGTTTGTTCTAGTGTGTTGCCCCCAAATTTGACCTGGGGTTTCCTTGTGTCCAAATTTTGAACATGCCTTTGGATATCCAATTGCTTTGGTGGTTTGTCCTTAGCATTGGTATGTGATTTAGTATATTTTTTTGCATAAGACTTCCATAATGGTCTGCGAAGGTGAGTATCATATGCTTGACCATGAGTATGTGGGACCTCAGGTTTTTGAAACAAAGATGACGGTGATTCAGGCACAATATGTTGTTCTCTATTGCCTCCACTACTAGGCCTCCTTTGATCCATGTTGAGGTGAGGTTGTTGCAAAGGTTGATTTTCAATTATTTGAGACATGTCAAAATTACGAGGGATCTTGGATCCACTTTGTGCCATCACTTGTATGAAGCATTGTCTATCTCTCCTCTTTATTTCCTCAACCAATCGATTGAAACGGGGATCCATAATGGAGTCTTCAACTTCTATTGAATGTATGGAAAAGTGTTCCATATTGTCATTGTGTGTATCAATGTTGTTTGGAGTGTCCATGTTATCAACATTTGGAATGTTTCTATAGGTATCCATGTCAGGTAATGTGGTATGATCAGAATTGAAAAAGACATCATTATAATACTCATAGGCACTCATGTTTGTGGACTCTTGACCCTCTTTAGCTTCTCTCCTAGATTTTTGGGAACGGGTTTCAACCATGAACTAGGTCTTGACCAAGATGTGTGAGACTAGATGAAAATGGAAAGAGTATGAAGACCAAGAGTTGGATGGAATGTAAATGAATTTGAGGTGCACTTGCAATGTCCAAAGTGTAAGACCAAGTATGTATGTGGTAGAGTAGGTGTGACTTCCAAAGAGATGATAGTTTCTCTTGATGAGGTAAGTTTACCTTGACTCTAGGTAAGACCAAATGAGACCCAAAGGTGATAGAACTTGATGAGGGACCACTTAGCAAAATGTTGTTGTATGTAGTGTGTTGACAAAGCAAGATGAGGACAAGCAAGTGACATTTTGACTCAAGTTTAGACAAATGTGAATGTAATGCAAGGTGTAAAGCAATGATGAAATTTGTGAGACCTAGAAATAGGCTGAATTCTAGATGAAAACCCAGAGAGATAACCTAGGAAGCTCAATAAGTCTGAAACTGACTGTTCTTGTTTCTTAGACTATAAAGTTTTCCAATTCTGAACATAGATGTACCCATATACTTCACAGATGTGATTAAATGACGCAAACGTGTTTCTGCCTGACACAGACGTGGCTAGATGACACAGACATGATTCTATCAGACACAAACGTGTTTCCAGAAATTAAGTACAATTTTTTCAATGTGTGAAGTTGCTTGTTGTGACCAAATCTGAAGTTTTGACTATATTTCCATGACAAGAGGACACAATTTTGATGAAGACTCAATGTTTGCAAGTGTTTAGACTCAAAATGACTCCAAAGAAAGTGTGTTGTTTGATGTAAAATGTTTTACATACACTTGAAGACACAAAAGACACAATGTTTTGATGTTTGGTCTTGAATGTTTGAATGTTCAAAAGAAGACAAGCACAATTCTTATGGTTGGCCAGGACAATAGTTGTTGATCCCACATGGGGTTTCCCCCGAGGCTATGCTATTCAGAGTGGATACTTAGATGCTTGACCCCACTGGCTCCACCCTCGACACTCACTTCTCTAGGGCAGCCAAGCACCAGTCCCCATGAAAACTCCCCGTGGTGAACTTAGTATCTCTACTAAGAACCGTATGTGTGTGGGTTGCTCCAAAGGTCCGACCTCCTGACCCAACAACTAGAAGGACTTTGGCTTTCTAAAACAAAAAGGTACTAGTAAGGGTATCTACTCGTGTGGCCATACAAAAGGCTCCTAGCTGGTAGGGGTTATGCCCTACAACTGATCAAATAAATTTGATCAAACGGGTTTATGGGGAGACATAGTGTCGATATGAACTAATCATCACATGTTACCCATGGTTTTCACCATGGATACAGTTGTTTATAGTGGTTCGGAAGAGGATGGATTTTCCTCGCTACCACTTGGGTCATTCTCTCGTCACTAGTAGTCTTAATGACCACATGGGGAGACATGCCCTCTAAAGATTAAACAAAAAGAGCCTATTGCCCAAGACACAAAAGATATTGGTTCAATTAAAGTGCACCAATTGAAGTGTTTGATAATTTATGAAAACAAGGCACAGAATAAATATAAAAAAAAAATCCTTATCCAAGTCCTGCAACAAAGATTTGTTAGTAGTTTGGATTGTTTCAAATGATCACCCCTTCCTGCAAGCACACAAGTTATGTAAATTTTAGATCCAAAAAACTTTGTGAAATAGGGGCCTTTGACAAAACGATTTTTCTTTCAAGACATGCTACACCGATTTTGTTAGCTAGATCTGAAGATGTTAGCTCAAAATAAACCAGATCTGAAATCCGAATGACGAAATAAAATGTCAAAACTAATAAAAAAAGAAATTAAATGCAAAAGGTAAAACACAAACGCGATTAAACCTAACACAAATGCCACTGAAAAACTCAAACGCACCTAGATATGTCATAGATGTGTCTTTTGAGCATAGATGCGACTACCGAACACAAACATGTCTGAAGGCTTCACAGACGCGATTTAGGAACACAAACACGACCTTGTAATTTGCAAAAAAAAAAAACTAGTGTCGAAGACGTAGACGCGAGTCCAGAGGTTACAAATGCGACAGAAAATAAAAAACACGATCTCAAAATGTGCAAAATTGAAAATGTCAAAATGTTGTCGGAAATGTCAGATCTGCAACATAAAAAAACACAAAATCTGAAACAAAAGATGTTAAATGCAAAAGGGACAAGAGTCCCACCAAGCGTGCCAAAATGTTTATGGTGAAAGTGGATAACAACAATATTGAAAGACTAAATGAATTAAACCACAATACCCTAGCCTAACAACAACAAAGATCCACCATAACATATGAAGATTACTTAAGACAATGCAAATCCAATGAAATCACAAAGATTATACCATCACATGTCCAATAGGGTTTGGATCTCCATTCTTCCTATCTGCATTGATCTTGCTTGATATATTTGCTCTCAGATTTTATGTGTGTACAAGAGCTCAACAAAGAATAGAAATGTGGTTGCAAGTAGGCTTGATCGCATATGAAAGTTCAAAAGCGTAGTCGGGGGTTGATAATGAAGGAAGCATCTCCTTATATAGAAGACACTATAAGAAATGGAGGGATAAGATTGAGAGGTGTAAAAGATAAATGGTCGGCTATGATTAGAGGGCAGGTAAAAGAAATAATAAAATAATGAGAGGGTAGGTAGTGTATGAATTAAGAGATGAATGACATGTGTCATGGGTAGAAAAGGTTAATGAATTAATTAATTAAATAAATATTTATTTAATTAATAGAGGAAGTGGGATCAGTAAAATAAATAAAAGTATTTATTTAATTTAGGAAAGGACAATTTAAATAAATAAAAGTATTTATTCAAATGAGAAATAAGGCTAGAAGAGGATAAATGAATTAATTAAATAAATAAAGATTTATTTAATTAATAGAAGAATTAGACTAAGATAATTTAATAGACAGGACAATTTTAGGTGTCTACAATATGAAAACAAGAAGTGAAGGTGCAAAGATCAAGAAAGAGAAACCTGCTAAAGCTAAGAAGGAGAAGCCTTCCAAGATACAATTCAAGAGAAAAGGCAAAATTGTTGAGCCCCCTGCACCTAAAGCACTGGTAACTACAGGGAAAAGGAAAAAGGAACAAGAAAAGAAACCGATAGCTGCTGATGAAGAAGAAATCAAATCAGAAGGTGAGAAGAAAGCCTTAAGAGCTAGTGGTAAGAGATCAAAGGATGTTGGAACTTCCACTGTCAAGGTTGTAAAGAAACCGGTAACAAAACTTACATCTTTTGAAAAGTTAATTATGCATGTTAAGGAGTATGGTTTATTAATTGATGTAAAGAAACTTTATGATAGTTTTGGTGAGGATGAACAAAGACAGATAGAGGATTCAGTTGTTTTCGTGATGAATAAATACAACAAAGCCCTAATTGAATTGCAATGGTTAATTTAAAATTCTTTATATAATAAGATTGATGCAAGATGACAGGAAAATAACAAGACAAAGAATGTATTGAATTCATTCTTAAAAATCTGCAACCTGAAGCTACAAGAGAGGAGATAGATGAAATTTTTGCAAAGGTAAAATCATCTTTCAGGTCTAAGAAAAGGTTGACAAGAATGTTAATTGGTGAGATCCAATCAGTTCATATAGAAACTGAACAAATTTTGAAGAAATTACTGGGTTTGATTCCTGATGAGGAAGAGCAACCAGAGAATTTTGAGACATAAGAGATTCGAGACAATGTTGATATAAGTGATTTTACACCTGACGAGATTGTTATGGGAGACCAACGGGTAGATGATCAACCGGTCAATATTTAGATAGAGACAATTGTCATTATTGATGATGACACCAGTACTAATGATGTTGATGCAACTGATAGTGTAAATGTGTAGGTTGATGATGTGCAAATGTCTGAACAACAACATGGACATGAAGAGAAGAGATATGATGAAGACAAGAGCTCTAAAGAGCCACCGGTACATACACAGACTGTTCTGCCACTGGTAAATGACAGTGAAAAGAATAAGGAAGAAGAAAAGATAGAAGATAAGACAAAGGATAAACCTAAAGAGAAGAAAGAGGAAGAAGAGAAATCTGAACCTAAAGTGACACCTCTATCCTTTACTTCTAAGAAGAAAATTGATGATGACGAGGACGATGATGCATTAAGTATACGAGGACCCATTAATATGGATATGTCGAGCTCTACAAAATTAATGGAGATTGCCACAATAATGCAATCTAGAGCAAAGAAGAAGAGAATGAAGGAACAACAAAAAGAAGTTGAAACAATCAAACATGCAGTTGAAATTTTATCAATCTTATTATCGGAGACTGATACAGACAATTTTGCTACACTGATTGATAAGCTAGGTCAATTGGTTAATGATGCTGGTGAATAGATGAAAACATTTGAGGATGCGACATATGTTTGTGTAGAAAAGGAGTATAAGAAGCTAATGACAGAGCAGTTAATGAAAGACATTGATAAAGCTAAAGTTGCTTTGACTATTAATAAGGACCACTTGATGGAAGCATTGGAGACTAGTGGTAAGATCCTTTCTACTGTGGAAAAAAATTCTTTATTTTGTGATTATTTGGTTAAGAAGAAGCAGGAAGCAGAAGAAGAACTTGAAGTTATAAGTGATTCATTTAAGCCCCTAAATGATTCTGCAATATACTATGGAAGGTCCATTGTAAAACTTCAACATAAGTTGAAAGCTTATGAAACTGAATAGGTAAAGAGAACAACATCCCTGCAGGAACTACAAACATAGTTGATACCAAAAGTTTAAATCTTACAGAGAGGGTATAAAGAGTCAGAAGCTATTCTTGCTACCCTGGAGATGAGCACTATAGATGCCATGGAGGAGCTTGCTTGGAAAGATGAGGAAACATGTGGAGATAACCGACACTATTTTGGAGACCTAGCATAATGATCTGAAGTAGTCAAACTCTCATTTTAGTGATGCTTTTTCTAAAATTGCATTGTAAAAACATTTTGAACACCTATATCTATATATGCTATGCAATTTTGATGTAAATGTATTTATCTTTTCATGTATTTACTTTCCTTTGTCATTGTTGTCAAAGAGGGAGTAGTAGTTGAAAAGAGTCAAAATTTTGTTGTAATCATAATGGGAAGTAGTAGTATGAGTCTTGTAATAGTTTAAATTTTTTTAATAGCATGTAATTGCTAAGGGGGAGTATGTGTAATGAATAGAATCAATTTTTGTATTGCACACTTGACAAAAATTTTCCTAAGTGTTGCCATCAATGCCAAAGGGGGAGATTGTTGGATTCATGTTGATGTCTTGATGTAAAGAGTTGATTGGTGACTTGTTTTTTTGTTATCATTGATGGCAACTATGTTTTTATAGTCACATAAGTCTTGTAAGCCAATGGGTAAAACTTAACCAGTAGAGAAGATAGTTTAAAAGTGAATTGACAAATAGGTCCTCAACTGGTTAATAGGAACATAGTTGCATTCAAGCAACCGGTACAGGTGATTGATGAAGAGTTGGATGATGCAGTTTTATAGGAGTGATGGAGATAGGTATTTGGTGTTATATTCACGACTGCATTAGCAAATTCAATAGGATGATCAAGATTTGATGTACAGAGCATACTATCTGGAAGAACACTTAACCGGTAGTGATAAAGTCACTAAGATTGGTAAACCTGTACAGTTTTGTTTTATTTTTGGTTTGTTATGTTGGTGGCCGACATAAGTTTAGCGTATAACGTAAGTTTGTCTAGATTCATTGAACCTAGGAAATTGTTCCAATGTTATGAGCCAACTAAGTTGATGTCTATAAAAAGTGTGATGTTATGAGATGGGGTATGAGATTGAAGGTGAATATTGAGATTTTGATTGTGCGGTGATTAGTAGCTCTATATTGATGTGTTGTTGAATTTTTGAAGGAACTGAAGTGGATCTTATCAGACACATAAGTGTTATATGAATATTATTTAACTGTTGCTATCCTAAAAGTTACAACAACAAAATCCCTTAACCGGGTAGGTCTTGATAGACCTTAATCTGTAAATCCCCTAATAGGGTAGCTCAACATATGAGTTTAAATCCTCTTGTGAGGTTTCTCCTAATAGGGAAAATATCCTAACAAGGCAAAGCTCCTAATAGGGCTCATCATAGAAAATCCCTTCACCAAGTGACTTCTAATAGGGTCTGCTCCTAACTAGGCATATTTGTAAGACCTTAACCGGTCAAAGGTTTCTATTCTGCAGATAGTGAATATTTTGGGTACTAACTCCCACCGTGGTTTTTCCCTTTTGGGTTTCCATGTATAAATCATTGTGTTATGGTTGACATGTTTTATGTAGTGTTTGCTTATGTGATTATTTTCCTTGCATGCTTATTGATTTTAAAGTTGTTAAGAGGTGTAATCAGATTCTTAACGTTTTTGCTTGCACTGATTCACCGCCCCCTCTTAGTGCCTTATAAGTTTATCACATGTCCCTCCTCCATCAAGCCTTCTTGCACATTGAAGCCTACACCCGACACTGCCCACTCTAGAAAATTTTCCATATCACCTAAAAAATCATCATGGATAATCATCTACATAACCCACTTCATTGTTCTTGTATTTTCTCCCACTTCCAATCTCCCACACCATTATCAACATGTAAATGTCCATACAGGTTTTATACCTATAGTGAATCAGGTTGAATGCATCCCCTACAATGATGGCCACACATTGTGACATCAATTCGTCTGAAAACTTGAACATTCCACTAAGCCTTTTGATTGTTAAATCCCCATATAAAGGGCAAAGTTGTTTCCTTCTCTTCATGGTGAAATTAGCTTCTATTAGTCACCCTGCACTGCTCCACCACCACACTCAATTCCATTCTAAACTATTCTACTGAAACCCCCTATCAAAGGCTCGACAATCTTCACCCTCAAGCTACGACGAATGATGGGACAATTACTTGACCACATACTTTATCCTCTCAGCAGCCGAAATAAATGCATCACCATGATTTAATTGCCCCCTACTTTTGGACACCACATCCATACACTTCTTACTTCACCTACGTGCATCATTAAAAAATGCAGAGTCCTTACTCCTCATCAAAAAAAACCTACCTAAAGTCTTCAAATTTTAAATCTCCTTTAGCATTAAAGGCCAACACCCATTTAGAGAGAATGTCTGCTTCCACATTCCCTGTTTGCCTTACATGACTGATTTGGTAATCATCAAAACTTCTAAGTTCTTCAATTATGCTATGAATCTAATTTTGCAAACGCCATGCCTCTATACTACCCTTCATAATGGCTTGACTAACAATCAAGGAATCCCCCTCTAGATGCAATTTTTTGACACCCATCATCTTACCCATTCTAACCGCTAACAATGCTGTTGAAGCTTTTGCTATATTATTTGTTCATTCTTCAAGATTTTGAGCACCTAATTCTATCACCTCACCCTTCCAATCTCGAACAATAACCCTTGCCCCAGATGGTCCAGGATTGCCCTTAGAGGCACCATCGAAATTAAATTTCCACTATCCCTCATTGGGTCTCTCCCACTCCTCACTAGATAGACATACATTGCTAGTTTAAACCCAACCATGCCCCTTAACAAGCATGAAGCGAATACCCGATCACTGGGATTGAACCCATCGATCTACTACAGTGAAGGAGACCCTCCGATTAAAAAAATGGGATGCTGTTGCACCTACCGTTTCCTCAATAATATTGTTGATTCTTCTTTTTAACCTTTCCAAAGACTCTATCTTATCCAAGAAAATATGCCTGTTCCTATCTTTCCACACCTCCTAAATGACTAAATAAGGACTAACCTTCCAGATACAAGAGCAGGTCAATTTCCTCCACCTCCATGAGCAACTTTCAAGCACCTATTTCAATGTTGTTGGCATAGGGCTCTGCCATCCCAATAGGCCTTTTAACATTTCCCAACAAGAGCTGGCCGTATTGCAGTTTAATAATAGGTGGTCTATGGTTTTTTCATTTTCACCACACATAACACACTTCGATGGTCCACATAAACCAAAATGCTTTCTCCTTTCACCTGTAAGAATACACCCTCTATAAGCCAACCATGCAAATTCTCCTGCTTTAGGTATGACTTCCTTCCCCCAGAACAAATCAACTAGCCAATCATCCCCAACTACACCTATTTCCAAAAATTGATAGCCCAAATTCACTAAGTATTTACCATTGACAACCCCATACGATACTACTTTATCATCAAAATTCACCCTCTAAAAAGTTTTGGTACTTGAGATCCCCTGCATAAGGTCTTTCCAGCGATCTGGGATCTCTAACTCCTACATAGATTTACACTGCTATAGACCACCTAAGGGTCCATCCTCAAAAGTAAGGTAATCACAAACTTTCTCACCCCAATGCAGTAGAAACCACTCCCTTAATTCCTCATAATCAGGGTTCTCCTTTAAAACTGGGTAACCATTCTAGGAGTCGTCCCAAAACTTGGCTTTCCTACTAGAAACTACCTCCCAAGTAATATGATCAAGAATGACTTTTCGACATTAAATGATAAAGTTCCAAATTGCAGATCCTTTTGGTGGATTGATGGTAGTAAAAAACCTGCTACTATCCATAGAATCCAAATATTTTCCTTTCAAGATCTTTACCCACAACTGAAAAGGCTGAGAGTAAATGCTCCAGACAAGTTTTGCCCCTAAAGCTTCATTCATTAGGTTCCAATCCCTAAGACCTATGCCCCCTTTATTCTTTGCCAAACAAATTTTATCCCATGCTAACAGAGGAATTTTATCTTAATCATGCACCCCATTCTAGAAAAAAAAATCGCATCCTTTGCCCTATATTCTTAACGATCTTCTTAGTAATTCTAAGGCACATCATTGAGAAAATCGGAATTAAAGATACCACTGATTTTAGAATCAACATCCTTCCTGCCGAGGTTAACCATTTTCTCTTCCAACCATCCATTCTTTGGAGACAACTCTCAACTAAATCCTTCCAAACAACAAATTTACTAGCACCCCCCAAAAGCGGGATACCTAAATACTTTCCAGGTAAAGTACCATATTTCATACCCAGGATAGAGAAAATTTCCTTTTGTTTTTGGTTGCTTGTGTTAAAAACGAAAATCTCATATTTTCTCCAATGGATGCATTGACCTAAAGCTCAACTATATCTATCCAACACATCCTTCATTAATCTTGCCTCCCTGAAAGTAGCCTCTCCCAATAGTAGAGTGCCATTTGTGAACTGTAGATGTGAAATACTCTCCAGAACTTCTGCCACCTTAACACCCCTCCAAATTCCATCTCACCTCTTTGTTGCAATCAATATTCCAAGGACCTTAGCCATTATGATAAAGAGGAATGGGGATAAAGGGTCACCCTATCTTAAACCTTTCTCAGTCTCAAAAAATCCTTGGGGGTTGCCATTAACGAGGACCGAGAATCTAGGGGTCTTTATGCAACTCTCCACCCAATTCACCCATTTTGAACAAAACCCAAATTTATAGCATACTATCCATTCTTGAGGTTCTGATAGAATGAATTGCCTTGTGGGATACTATCACTCCTTCATAAATAGAACAATTGGGTGAAAAGATTCTCTACTCCATGGAAATAACCGAATCCAGTACCACTTTCATCCTATTTGCCATAACTTTAGAAATAATCATATAAACTGTATTACAAAGTGAAATAGGTCTAAAATCATTAAAAGACTCCACATCTCCCTTCTTAGGTATGAGGGCAATGAAGGTGTTGTTGAAGTCTTTTAGCACAAAACCTCCTATCCTAGATTCTTCCACTACCTCTAAGAGGATGTTTTCAAGATCCCCCCACATTCATTGATAAAATAGAGTCGGAAAACCATCTGGACATGGAGCCTTCTTCGCTCCCATGCTAAGAAAAGCTACTTTCACTTCTTCTAGTGAAAATTTCCTCATCAGAGAGGCATTTTGAGCCTCCGCAATTGTAGATGGGATCACATTTAAGATATCAACACTCTAGGTGTCCTGAGAGGAATTGATAGAGGGGCAAGAAAAAAAGTGGACAACTTCAGAGAAAATATCCTCCTTCTCTATGAGAACAATACCATTAGCATTTTGAATGGAAAATATTTTGTTGCTTGCTCTCCTTACCTTTACTGAACTATGAAAAAATGTCGTATTGCGATCTCCTTCCTTCAACCATGTCTCCCTAGATTTTTGCCTCCAAAAAACTTCTTCTCTCGCTAACACCTCCGAGTACTCTTTGTTTAGATACTTCTCTAATCTAAACTCCTCCTCTCCCATACCCCCATCAATCACTTTCTGATGTAAATCTCCTAATTCCTTTTCCAATCTAAACTTCTTTGTAAATATATTTTTAAAAACTTCTTTATTCCATTGCTTTAATTTCTCTTTTATGTACTACAACTTCTTAAAGAAATCAAAAGCTTTGTTACCATACCTTTGAGAGGCTTCAGACCACCACTCAGCCATCTGATCTAGGAAACCCTCTTCTCTCAGCCACATCTTTTGAAATTAAAGGGACATATTTCTGGAACCTCATCCTCTCGGATCCTAACACAAATTGGGTAATGATCTGACCCTGTTATAGGGAGAATCCCAATTTGTAAAATTCACTAGAATCTCTCCCAATCCCCTCCTAACAAGAATCTGTCCAATTTTTCCGCAACATAAGAGAATTCACTCCGCTTGTTGTTCCAAGTGAAATCCCCACTTTTAAAGGGAATCTCCATCAACCCATTGTTACAAACAAAGTCTCTAAAGTCTCTTTGCTTTTGATTATTCCAGCCTATACCACCACTTTTATTTGAAGGCCGCATAATAGCATTAAAATCACCCTCCAAAAAGGAAGGGTTTATCATTTTGACTAACCAAAACCTCAGAAAGAGCCTCCCACACGTCTCAACTCCCTAATGTTATTGGGCCTAAACACATTTATCAAATAAAAACTAAAATGCAACTATTTTGACCATACTTCTACCCATTGCAAAGATCTCTCAGCTCTAACCCTTTGAATGTCAACCACTGAATCCTTCCACAAAATGTGCAAGCCACTTGAGGCTCCAACCAAATCAATAATCATACACTTCCAACCTTTAAACACTCTAATAAATCTCTCTACATCTACACCTTCTAGCTTCAACTCTTGCAAGATAACTATTTCAGTTCTTGTTTGATAAAAAAAATGCTTGATCAAACAAATCTTGTCAGGGGCATTGTAGCCCCTGACATTCCACGATAAGACCCTCATGGTTCCCAGGAAAAGGCATAACCTTTTCCTGATCTTAATTTTTTTGGCCCTGCTGCACTCCCTACCATTTCCAACTTTACTCTGGTAGATTTAGGACCTCTCTTCTTCTTTACTCCTACTGATGGTTTTAATTTTGTAGTCATGTTTGAACCAAAGATCTATTTTCCATAATGCCTATTACTGCTAAAAGTCCTAGCTCATCCCCCTCTTCCCCTTCATCCTCAAAATGGGAATCCAAATCTAAATCCTCAAGAGAATTGTCATAATCCTTCGCCTCTTCAAGGAAACTCTCAATATTTCTTATTGGGGAGATTTGTATGTCTTTAAAAAGAGGATTTGAATCATTCTCAACAACTTCAAATGAAGGGGCTGGTTCTAGCACATAATTTCCAATACATATATGGTTGTCCATGTCAATTTCTCCAGGTTTCTCTCCCCTCAAAAGCCGATTCCAGTGATTTAGCCCTCAAGGGAGACCCTCCATAGTTATACCCTTAGAGGGTTTTTTCAACTCCTCCACCATTGGACTCCCGAGTCCTTCTTGCGAATCCACTATGTCCTGAATGCTATCAATCTCCTTTGGCTCCCGATCCAAACTACTCAACCTTTGCATTGAATATCCTTCCTCAATTCTTACTAGAGACCAGGTATCTAAGTTAAAAACAAATTTATCTATCCCCTGTTTAGGCCTACTAGATTGATCTTTCCTCTAAACCATCACTTCCATAAATTTTGGATCTTTAGCTACAAATGAATCCTCCTTATTAAGTAATATCTCAGTAAGTTTCTCCTGTTCCAACCCCTCACCCTTAGTCTAAGCCAAACACTCATTGTCTAGATGTCCCAACCTATTACAAACCTTGTACATTTCTATATTCTCCTCTACTTCCACTAACTATTTCTAGATGCTCTCTCCAGTCCTTAATTCAACTGTTTATGGAAGTGGGTACTCAGCTTGCCATAGAATGCATATGCGAGCATACATGCTATAATCCTTAACTATTATAGCCTCATCTTCTTTCACAAATGTACCCAACTTATTTCCAATCTGGGTTAGGGTTTCCAGATTCCAATACTCATGTAGTAGGTTATACAACCTAATCCATAATGGTGTCTCTATAATGACTTCTTCTTGTGGGTTAAAATTCAGAGTCCAATCCTTAAGATAAAACCCTTTCCCTGCCATCATATAAGGTCCACTATTAAATATCCACTCCTTATCTTTTGATCTTGGACATATTACCAGGAAGAAGCCATTCAGAAGTGTTTTCAAAACCATCTTCCCCCAATGGTCATTACACTAGTCTCTAACCCATATGAAGGCCGGCCAAGGGCCACTCCATTTCATGAATTTTTTTTTCTTTTAGGTTATTCACTGATTCATTCCAAGCTTGGCTCTCTATAGATAAAGAAACTACAACCGTGTGTTCAAAATTAGGGCTTACCTTCTCCTGTCTTAGCTCCTCTCCCAGCAACTTTCTCCTACAATTTTTTTTCTCTATTCTTCTAAAATCAATTCAAGCGTAAGTCCACAAAACCCCATCTATTCATTTTTAATGTTTCCTAAGCCATTTTTTGCAGTATTATTGAAAGTCTTTACCAAAGCCTTCCATGCTTGATGGGGAGGCCGCCAAGCCTTGTTCTGCCCTAGATTATCTGCCCTCTATTGAAAGGCCAAGCCCCATTTCCTCTACCCGACCAATGATCTTGGGGTATGTAAAACCCTAGCTCTCTCCTGTGCTCCACCATCTTCTAGACATGGAAAATTGATTATTGTTTAATACTTATACTTGAGATTTCAATCTCTTATTGCAACAAACTTATTAGTATGCTTCTAACCCTTTAAGTTTTGGATTAATGCAAAAACAGGTTTTGAAGGGGCCCCAAAACCCTTTACAGAAAGATTCTAAGAGAGTTAGAATCAAAGTTTAACATATATCCACAACAAAACAGGCTACAAGAGAAAGACATTACAAACGACAACCATAGAGACAAAAAAAGCCCCGATGGGCAACAAAAAACCAACAAAGAGAATGAAACACAAAACCAACAAAATAGAGACAACAACGACAACAAACAACAGAAACACAAACCCAATTACATGAATCTCTTGAGGGTATCAACCACCTCAGCCTCAAGGACAGTCATTTTTTCAGCAACAACTTTCATTTCTTTTTAGTCCACATTCTGAATGACTGCCTTCTTCTTCATGTTACCATGGGTCCTTCTTCAACCTGAGTCACATCAATGCCATCTCCAATGGAGACAATAGCCCTTTGTTGCTACTCCAAACTATGCACCATAGTAGCCATAACGTCAGCAGTATGCTTCACAATCTTGTGGCTGTTTGACATGATAGCCTTAAGCGTAGCCCAAATCTTATTGTATCCATCTTCAACATTGGAGATGCAGTCTTCAAACCCTTTCTTTATCTGATCAATCCCTTCACCCGCCCTTTTAATGCATTCCAGCACCGACTTCTTCTTCTCCACTGTCCACTGCCCCACATCCTTCTGATTTCTTTGATCATTCCCAACATGGATGGCCTCCATTTTACTACCCAGGGCTCTTTGATTGAGTCTAACCTCCTTTAATTGAGAAACTTATTAGTTTTCTTGTAACCCTTTAAGTTAACCCTTTAAGTTTTTTTTAATTGAGAAACTTATGAGTTTTCTTCTAACCCTTTAAGTTTTCTTTTCTTAGCTTCTTATCTGATTGTTCCAAACATATATCAAAGTTTAATTATTTATCATTTAATGTAATGTTTAATTCTCATGTTTGGATGCTCAAGTTATAGGGAAAGTATTAAAGCCAAAACCACTATCCTTTGATACTCGAGGAAGATATACAATGGGTTAGGATTTTTGGAATGAAGAGACATGTGTTGGGTACCATGTTTAGTGCTTAATACCTCTTTAAAACTCTATAAATTCAGTTTTTTAGATGTATAGATTAAGAGGAAATTGTTATATATATATAGTTATTTTGTAGGAACGAGGAAATGTTAAGGCATAAAGAGTTGTACATAGATACACAGGTACTTCCATGTTAGAGACCAAGAGAAAAATTGAATTGAATGTAGTTTAATGACATTTAGTTGAAGATAGTACATACTTGGCCTGTCTTCTTAGAGCTTTTTACTACAAGGGTTTCTGTATGTTAATCTTGTGTTATGTGATGCTCTTATGTTGTTGATTTGTGCCTCTTTGTTGATCTATTATGATTATATTATGCATTATTTTATTTTTTCAAGCTCACATAAGGTAGTCTTATTAAGAATGATATGTTGGATGATTTTTAGCATCATAAAGAAGATGGATCTAATCATGGTAATTCCATATTTAAGTCACTTAATTTTAGATTTTCATATTGTAGTGTCCAACCCTTGTATCCCATCTATTGAGCCCATAACTTGATATTTGGATAGAGAAATTTTCCAACATTTGGTATCATAGATGAAGGTTAACTTGGTTCTAAGTACTCCTTTGTTTTTTTAATTTCTGAGCCTACCAAGAATGTGTAAATTTTATAGGAGTTAAAAGTTGTTTAACACTTATGATTCTACAATGAATGTTCTATGCGTTAACTTTGTTTTGTAGATTTGTGAGATTGGAAGCCATGGATATTATTTATGTGATCTATGATGGGCATTGGAAGCTCATGATTGTATACTTCATGGAGTTCATTATATTTTGGAAACTTGGAACATTTCTTTAAAAATATGTGTATCCTCTTATTTGGTGGTTTTATTCCATTACCTTTTGGTCATGTGTAGTGAGAAGGTGCTCATGTTGGATGGTTAATTTTGGCATCCCAGTCACATGGAAAAACATCAATAAATTAGACTATAGAATGGAGTGCTTATACTGGCTTCATGATTTTATCCCTTGGTTACATGAAAGTACTAGAAGATAAGTCAATGACCTATTTTGAGTTGTGAAGCTGATATGTTTCATATGTTATAAGCTCCTAGAAAACTTGGTTTTCATATTAGGCTACAATTTTACCTTGTTTTTAGCTATGGGTTTTGTATATTTCTATTTATTTAATTGTTCAAATGACATGTTTGATGTGAATGTCTAGATGCTAAAGTGAAGTTTAGATTTATAGTGGTGGTTTTGAAGGTTTTACATACTAACCAAAATGTGTGGTATTTAGATCTATGATAATACTATACCCAAGGTGTTTTAATGAAGAAATTTATAGGTTTGCATGGTTGTTTGAAGAATTCTTATTAATCTATGGTTACTCTTTTGTGGGTTTGTTTGGCAATTCAAGCCTATATTTTATCCTAGTGTTTGAGTCTTGGAAATAGACATGTTATGCTTGATTATCTTTGTTCCACATGATACTGATGTGGAGTTGAATCCATTTTTCAATTATTTGAGATTGAGGCACCAATTATTTATTTCAACTTTGATATGCTACATATGTGTAGATATTGTAATTTTTTTGGATGCAGATTCTTTATTTGGTAGGCTTTATTACATTGGTATGCTGATTGTAGTGAGAAAATGAGTTTATGAGAGTAGATGATATAGTTGTTTGTTTGAATCTATAGAAATAATTTATGGTGTATGAAAATATATATTCAATTTTAATATATTTTTTGTAATGATACTATTCATGATGCCATGTATAGCTTAGTGTCTCTTTCAGTGGGGGATTTATGTATTTACATGTAATGTGTTCTATCTTCTTTTTGTCAAGATTTAAGTTCTAAATAATTTTTGTTATACGTGTAGTGAGCCATATACAATATTTGATTAGAAGATGGATGACCTTTTGCAAATTTTTTTGTTTCATATGGAGCTCTTGGATTCTACCTTCAAATTTTTAGTGAGAGCTTAATGAAATTTTTGGTTCTATTGAAAAAGGATGTGTGGTGATTGTATCTTCTTGGTATGGAGATTATGGTTTGACTCTTTCCTTTGGGAGCTCTTGGTGTTGAGTTCTTCGATTGTGTTGGGGCCATGTAGGATCTATAGTTAGAAGATAGTTATCATGATTCCTTAAGAGATTGGCTACATGATTTAGTGAGAGATTTCGCAATGACGCAGGTTCATCATTTCATGATGGATGATTATCTTCATTTGATCAGAAATGGTTTGACATCTTGGTTTACCATGCAAGATTATTAGAGTCTTTGGTTAATATATTTTTGATGATCTTCCTTTTGGGAGGATGTAGTTCTCTTTGATTTTGAGTATTAATCATTTTCCTAGATCTTCATAATTTTGTAGGTTACATTTGAAGTTGGCATGGATTGGTTGGTAGATGCTCATGGAACTAAAGAGACTTGGGAGAGGCTAAGATATCTCTTATTTATGAAGATTAGAAGTTGAGATTATTACTCTTTAAGGAGGATTTCAACAAAAATATCAAGTAGCCTACACTTGATTACTAATGTGAATCTATATGGACCTGAATAGAAGATTGTTATTTATTGTAAGCTTTTATTGTGGTGTTGTGTACATATGACAATATTATATTCCACTCTTGGTCTAATTGAGAGGTGATTGATCTAAGAGGTATTACCCACATGAATATTAGACACATTCTTCACTTTGTATCATGTCTTCTCATATGAGATATTCTTGAATATTGAACTTTTGAGGACCTATTACGAAGAAGATGCATGGTTTGTGGATTTTTATTGTTCTCCTTATTTTTCGTCTTGATCTATGGATTTAGATCTAAGAAATTATTTGGAGAGGTATAGGAAATGGTATGTGGCTTTGGGAATATTCCTTTTGTTTTGGGAATGATTGGTTTATTTGATCTACCTTTGGTCTAAGAGGTTTACTGTAGAAAATCTGGATAATTGAGAGGGAAGGTGAATCTGTTGATTACTTAAAATAATTACTTTTATTCTTTTCACCTTTAGGTCCAAACAAACAAAATTAATTAACACAAGTATAGCATGAAAACAAAACATACAACAAATCAAACAATGAACACTAGATATGACGTGAAAAACCCAAGAAGGGAAAAACCACAAAGAATGTTAGTTCTTAATAAAAACAACGATTAAGGTGATTTTTACAAAGGTGTCTTATTGCTAGAATGCTCACTGCAGGTGGGATCACTGCCCAAAAATAGGCTCACTGAGGAAGAAAGAGAGAAAGAAAAAAACAAACCACAATTGAAACACAATCTGCACAAACCAAATTGCTCCCGGTGCCTCAAAACCAACACACTCACTCACATTACCAACAATAAGATCTTTCCTTTCCAATCTTGTATATCTTCAAAACAATATCACACTTTCTCTATATCTAACTCAATCAATTTATCCTCATATATACTGTCTTTTGGGAAGCATAATCTTCCAAGTTAGCCAGGGCAGGGATCTAAAATAGGTCAACGCTAAACACTCTGGTGGTGGGAAGGAATGTGCAGTAGACCATATCACAATAAAAATCAACGAACATATCAACACGTTACACTCATTACAAATTTTGGACCCAAAAATCATGATACACACCCTACACCACAAGTTGCTACACATCCTTGAATTTTGGACTTAATCTAGACCCAAACACCATCGCCCAAAGTAACAAAGATAAGAATAGGACCATGATACTAAAAATTAACACCATATCCAATAAACTAAAGTATCTAGATCACCAACACATCTTCTGGAGCACCAAAGATTCTAGGATCACACATTCCTGATCACCAATTTCAAGAACAACAGATTCATCAATGCCAACCAATATGTTGACATCATTGACAACCACTTAACAACACCATCTCATCCACAACAATCACATCTGCAACAATCTCCCCCTTTGTCATTGATGGCAAAATCCATCGACAACAAACACAAAACAATCTCTACACAACTCTTCAATAACTTAGCAAATGAAACACCTGAAATTCTCTAGATCTCTCCCCCTTTGACAACAATGACAAAGGCGGGCATAACCCCCCCTATGAAACTCACTCCTGCTCCCCCTAAGAGGAAGCACCCAAGGATCACTCTAGATAAAAATATCCAATGTACTCACTAGAATAATGCACATTCAGATGCACACTACTGTATTTGAGTCCAAACTCTGACGAATGTTTGTTGATATATCAACAAACTTTTGTCGGATTACCGACGAAACACCCATACAATTTTCGTCGCAAAATTTTTGTGGCTTTTTTGAGGAAATTTATATACATCGAAATTCCAATGAATTATCGTCGGACAGTGGCACGGTCATTCGAACTGATTTTTGTCGGTGAATCGATGAAAAGTTCATCCAAAATAATCACAAAAAAACGTACAATGTCTCTTTAATCATTGATTGTTGTTAACTAGTCATTTATTTAGTCATGGTAGTCATTTATTTAGTCATTGATTGTTGTTAACTGGTCATTTATTTAGTTTAAATAAATTTGATCTTAAACTATTGAAATTTATTATAAAAAATTAGACTTAATTTTTTATTTATTGAAACAATGCAATTACAAGAATAAAGCTACCATCAGGTAGTTGAAATAAGAAAATATTAAAAATTGCTTATATATAATATATATTATATTATAATATAATATATTATATATTATAATATATATAATATATATTATATTATAATATAATATATTATATATTATAATATATATAATATATAAATATATTTTTTCTTAAATAATTAAAATTTTTTGGAGCTGTGACCTCCATGGAGGCCGCAACACCCACAGTGGGGGCTGCGACCTCCATGGAGGCCGCAAAATGCACGACTGTGGGAGCTATGACCTCCATAGAGGCCACAAAACCCACAAACATGGGGGTTGTGATATCCATGTTGGCCGCAACACCCACGGTGGGGGCTGGAACCTCCATGGAGGTTGCAGAACCCACAACTGTGGGGGCTGTGACCTCCATGGAGGCCACAAAACCCACACGCGTGGGGGATGTGGCATCCATGGAGGTTGTAGAACCCATGGTGGGGGCTGTGACCTCCATGGAGGCCGCAAGGCCTCATGGAAAGGTTGAAAGGGAGGGGAATTTCAAACCCCTTCTCGTAAAAAAAAGAAATAAAAAAAATAAAAATCCTGCAAATTGAAAGGAAATAAAAACCCTATAATATTTTTATGGCCGCCACTCTTTTCTAGTCCACACCTATGAGATATCTGCAAAAACAAAGAAAAGATGCAAAAAATTAGATCTAGGGTTTCACAGAGAAAACAAGAGGGAAAGAAAAAAAATCTCAAAATAAAATTGGTACGAACCCAAAACAATTAAAATGGAGATTTTGATCTCCCACAAATGCCTATGGCTGCCACTCCTTCCCAACTTGGAAATCCACAAACAATATAAGAGACAAATTACATCAGATCTAGGGTTTTAAAAATACTATAAGAATTGATTGGGTGAAATCTTTGATCTCCATAGCTTATTTGATGAAGCCAAAGCACTTTTGAGAAACCCGCAACAATGGCTTCCATGGATGAGGCTAGGGTTAAAAAGCTTGATAAAATGTTCAAATGAGAGAATAGGGTTACTTTCCATCATAATAGATGTTAGGGTTTTCCATTCAAGCCCTAAGATCCAATGGTAGAGATCAAAACAATCTAATGGATGAGATTCTTTCCACAACCCATTAGGATTGTGGCTAGAAGTTTTTTATGGAAATTAAAATAATTAATTATGACTAGCATCATGGGGTGGGACCATGATGTTAGGTACCCATAACTTGGTGTAACTTAAATATATATTATATTAAAGATACATATTTATACACACACACACACACACACACACACACACACACACACACACACACACACACACACACACACACACACACACACACACACACACACACACACACACACATATATACACACATATAAAAATACATATAAATATAATATATATAAAAATATAAAAAATATATATTTATATATATAAATATAAGAAATATATATATTTATACACACACATATATACATATAAGATATATATTTATATATACACGCAATATATATATGTATATACACATATATATGTATACATATACATATACATATACATATATATGTGTACAAACATACAAACATACATACATACATACATACATACATACATATAACTGTTGTCCAAGCATAAATCTAATGTTTAGTTGTGTATTTTATGGAATGATCAAATTAGTCATATATAAATCGTCGAGCTCACTTTTATTTATTAAAAAAACATTCATACAAATTCCAATGAACGTTCGTCGAAATTACGACGAAATTTCATCGGAAATTTTCGTCAGAAACTTTCATTGAAATTCTAATTAACGATAGGCATAAATTTTAATTATCTGACGAAACATCTAATTATGCATCTTTCATCGAAAAATTTTGTTGGATTTTGCAATCAAATGAGTTAGTGACATTAGTTCAAACTGGAAAGGGGTATTGCCCTTAACTTCTGTTAGAGATACTCAAAAGTATCTTTGCATAATGTCTTCGTGAAGGCATTTGCAATCTACTCCTTTGTAGGTAAATACTCAAGATTTACTTCATTATCCAACACCTTTTCCCTCAAGAAGTGATATTGAATGGATATATGCTTTGTTCTAGAATGTTGTACTAGATTTTTAGAAATATTTATTGCCCTAGTGTTATCATGCATAATAGAGTTTTAGATAAAGAGATAGAATTCCGCTTCTTACTTGACCAAGCCACTAACCCAGAGCCTAGAAATAATGCTCCACCACTTGTACTTTTCTTGTCATCAACACTTTTGACCCAATATGCATCAGTATAAGATGTCAGAGTAAAATCTAAACTTCTAGGGTATGACAAACCGAATTCCTCTATTCCTTTTAGATATCTGAAGAATCTTTTCATTGCCACAACATGAGACTCTTTTGGTTCTTTCTGAAATCTAGCTGCCAAACAAATTGCATACATAATATTCGGTCTAGTATATCAGTCAAATATAACAATTGTCCAATCATTGATCTGTACTGACTTGCATCTATTGTAGGGGACTTATCATCCTTTATCAACTTTCATCCAGTGGTCATAGATGTACACACCGGTTTGAAGTTCTGTAACCCAAACTTTTTCAACAATTCCTTGATGTATTTAGACTGAGAAATGAAAATTCCACTATCGTTCTAATTAACTTACAAAACAATGAAAATATTTAACTCACCAATCATGGACATCTCAAATTCCTTCTGCATCTCATTAGAAAATTTTCTACACATAACTTCATTTCCTCCAAAAATCATATCATCAACATACATCACAACAATTAGGATTTTGCCTAAATCAGTTTTTAAGTACAAATTGCTCTTAGTCAAACCCTTCTGAAATCCTTGATCAGTCAAGTACTTATCTAACCTTCCATACCAAGCTCTGGGGGCTTGTTTTAGTCCATAAAAGGCCTTCTTCAATCTGTAAACAATGTTTGGATAATCTTTCAGCTTGAATCCTTCCAATTGTTCAATATAAACTTCTTTCAATTCTTCTTTCACAAATGTTGATTTCCCATCCATCTGATAAATTTTGAAATCCTTAAAAGCTGCAAAAGCCAAGAATATCCTAATTGCTTCCATCCGAGCAACTGGTGCATATGTCTCATCAAAATCAATGCCTTCAATCTGAGTGTAACTTTGCAAACCAAACTTGATTTATTTCTCACAACCTTTCCATCTTCATCCATCTTGCTCCAGAATACCCACTTAGCTTCAATCACATTCTTGTCTTCTGGTCTGTTAATTAATTCTCATGTCTAATTCTTCTCAATATGATCTAGTTTTTCTTTCATTGCCTTCATCCAATTCCGATCCTTGCAAGCTTCTTCTACTATTTTTGGTTCAGTCTTTGAAAGTAAACATAATAGAACTTGTTCTTGAGCTGCTTTGCTTCTTGTGATGGTTCCCTTGTTCTTATCTCCAATAATATGATCCACTGAGTGATTATTTTGAACACATCTTGGTGTCTTAGACATTAATGCTAGAGATTCTTGAGCTTCCTTTTCTTCTTTGATCTTCTCTTCTCTTTTTTTGTCATTCGGTTCATCAGACTCATAATTTGCCAATTTGTTACTCTTTAGAAGTGTCTTCATCAACCTTCACATTTACACTTTTAACAATCTTGTTCAGCCTTTTGTTGTAAGACCGATATGCCTTGCTCTTTGTAGAATATCCTTGAAATATGCCTTCATCAGCTCCACTGTCAAACTTTCCAAGATTATCCTCATCTCTCTAGATGTAGCACTTGCTTCCAAATACCTTGAAACACTTTACTATCATAATTTTACCATGCCATAGCTCATAAGATGTCTTCCCATGTCTTTTCAAGTGTAGAATTTTGTTAAGGGTGTAGACAACAGTATGAATTGCTTCTCTCTAATATATTTATTGGAGTTCTACTCCTTTGATCATTGTTCTAGTTGCTTCCTGAATTGTCTGGTTCATCCTTTTTACTATACCATTCCACCAAGGTGTTCTAAGGGCATATAACTATCTTCTAATGCCATGTTTCTAAATTTTTTTTGTTAAATTCATCAGAAGTAAATTCTCCTCTTCTGTTAGACCTTAAACACTTAATCTTTCTATCAACTTCATTTTCAACTTTAGCCTTAAATATTTTGAATTTCTCTAAAGCTTCTGACTTTTCTCTCAAAAATGCAACCCATGACATTCTAGAGTAATCATCAATCAATAACATGAAATACCTATCACCTTGTATGCTCCTTGTTTTGGTTGGACCACATAGATCTGTATGCACTAAATCCAACAACCTGATGGATGAATGCTCCTTTCCTTTGTAAGTTCCTCTTGTCTATTTTCCAACTTGACATTCTTTGCAATTGTTGTTATTCAGTTTGGTCAGTCTTGGTAAATCTCTCACTGCACTTGATGAACTGGTCTTTACTAAGTTGCCAAAATTGATATGACACATCCTCCAGTGCCAGAGCTAGCTATTATTGATATGAGACAACAAGAAATGCTTCATAGCTCCTTCTAGCAGATAATATGTTTCCACCAGTCCTTTTCCTTGTTGCAATAATAATTCCGCATCTTTTCTGGATCTCACAACCATCATCCTGAAAGACAATATTGTATCCATTTTCGCACATCTGTCCAACACTCAAAAGATTATGGTGCAAATCCTTCACATAGAAAAAATTGTCATGTTACATTTTCCATCAAAATAAATAAAACCAATTCCCATAATTTTTGTTGTCTGATCATCTCTGAACCTAACAATACCACCATCATACTTATCAAGTTTCATAAACTTACTCTTGTCACCAGTCATGTGATTTGAACATCCACTATCAATTAGCCATTTATTTCTATCTCTCCTAGCATGTAAAGCAGTAGCAATAGTCATAGGGATATCAACTTTAGGGACCTCTCTTTCTACCAAAAATAAGCAACCACCATCTTCATAATCTAATTCATTAGCTGAAATGCCAATATCATATTTGACATAATAGGCTTCTTATTGAATTTTCCTTTTTTTGTAGATTTTTGTCTTGAATTATTTTTTGAACACTTGGTATAAATATGACCAATCTTTCCACTGTTGGAATCCAAGAACACTAAGAAGGGGGAGCGGGGGGGGGGGGGGGTGAATTAGTGTTTTGCCGGTATAATCAATTTTAACCTTATTAACAATGCAATTCAGTAACCGGTAAACATGAAAGAATATAACAACAAATAGAAATGAAGCAACCACAAGAGCATACACCATAACAAAGAGATTTATACGTGGAAAACCTCAAAGAGGAAAAACCATGGTGGGATTGGAGACCCACAACATCTATCCATTGGACAGATGAATAAATATTATAATAGGGGCTTGCACATGCAGGAAGGCCAACAACCTAGAGCACACTGCTCATCACAAAAGGAGCCTCACTGACCACAAACACCACATATGGAGTTACAAACAAAATCTGAACTCTAAGAGTGCATCTACTATGCTGGATGAGTTCCGGTTAAAGCATAATTTGTATTGGTTTACACTATGTCCTTCCTTATCGGTATCTTGCTTTGCTCGCCAAACCTCTAAACTAAAATCGAAGACCGACTACAAAATATTACATTCGCATTCCGTTGATCAAGATTGCTCATACAACATTAGATTACTATATTCCATTACCTTCTTATGCATCCTTATTCATCACCAAAATAACTTAACCAAACTGACTTAAATATCCTTCCCAAACACAAACATATATGCCTTATGTCGGCTTACAAAGATATTACAATTTATTTACATGTTGGCCTAAGCAAAAATAAATTCATTAAACTTCAAGACTGATGCCTTTGATCATTTCCTTGTAGACCTGCTAGATCGATCTCCTGTGTCGGCCTTATATACCAGTTCCTAGATTGTCGATTCCTTGTGTGCCAGATGACTAAATGCCGATTGCTAAACAATGAATACCGGTGAGTACTGGTTAAATGACCAACCCAAAATGGTGTGTGTTTCCATCAATGACAACACAAATAACTTGGATGAGTGTCAATTGCCAACAATTTCCCCCTTTGGCATTGATGGCTACACTCATGTGAAAAATGAATCATCAAAGTGCTATTCCAGTTCCCTACCAAAAACTCCAAAACTGATCTCAAAACATGTTGGAAGACTACTCCCCTTGAGCTATACATTACGTCTCATGTCCCTAGACATTTTTCACATCAACCTCTCCCCCTTTGACAACAATGCCAAAGCCAGAGCAAATGATTGAAAGAAATGAAATTCTGTACAAACCAAAATGTGATTACCAGATCTAGATATACTTGAAAATATCCGGGTAAGCATTCTTCAAAAATCCTAAATATGCATCCCAACCTATCTTCAATGTGCTCAAAATAGATACAAAACCATTAAGACTATATGCATGAAGCTCTTCTTTTGATAGATTTGCCAGAGTAGGTTTATTCATTAACTCTATGCTTTCCCTCTTATGAAGTAACAAAGTGTTCAACCGAGGACTTACCAAACCTATTAATTCTCTTGCATGCCGGATTAGCCTATCCATGTCCTTCTCTAATCCAAAAATCTCACTCTGTAATCAAAATTTGACTATCAATGGTACTGGTTAGTGTCTGAGTACCATCAAAACTATTAGCCAAAAGATCTATCTGGGCCTTTGCCTCCTTCAATTTCACCTCAAGGTACACTGTAAGTGTTCTAGTGTTAGTACAAGACCTATCTATATTGC
Organism: Cryptomeria japonica; assembly: GCF_030272615.1. Taxonomy (NCBI): domain Eukaryota; kingdom Viridiplantae; phylum Streptophyta; class Pinopsida; order Cupressales; family Cupressaceae; genus Cryptomeria; species Cryptomeria japonica. The sequence goes on along the minus strand of NC_081412.1, from coordinate 466,683,519 downwards.
TACACTCATTTAGAGCCACATTAATCTTTGATTTCTCATTTGTTAGCTTCGCCTTGTCAGATGAAATCATGCTATCACAAGTGACTTTCCGAGCTGCATTAGACCGCTCAATCAACTACCAGTTTGATACCTGTTGAAGAATTTTGAACTCTTTGGAAATATGCTCTGTCAAACCTTTATATTATAGTGCAAGCTGCTGCAAAACCATAATGGTCTGCTCAATAACCTACTTGTCTTCAATCCCTTCCTTCCTTAACTTCTGAGCTGTAACATACATCAACTTAAAACTGCTTAGCTGCTCAATATTCTTTTGCGCAAAATCAACTTGACTAGATGAGTCAAGTGCCAACAATGAATGACTATGCAAAATATTCTATGAAGATTCAACCTCAAGACTTGCACCAGTGGCTTCACCTCTTGGTGCAGTAACATTTTCAACCTTAACCTCTTCAGTATGTATATTTGGTGTCAGAGGTTCAATATCCTCAACCTGTTTATTTTCCGTTTCCACATCAATGACCTCTATATCCAAAATGATATGTTCTGGTGTATCCTGATTATCATGTATAGTATCAATGTTATCTACCAGTATCTCTATATCAGGTACAAGTGGTTGTATTAGAGGAATATCCTCAGTTAGTTTTTTATCCAAAACCGGTGTATCCATTCCTAATATATCTTTCCCCGTATCATCTACCGGGGCATTAATAAGAGTCTTTGCATACAAGTCCAAGATCTCAGCATCTACCTCATAGCCCATTTTAGTTATCCAGATCTTCCTAGGTTGTACTTCCTCCATCAGTGTTTCATCATTTTTCACCATAAAATAGATTTCAGTTGAATACTTATCTACAATATGTTTTGGAACTCTTTCTCTCTTCTTCATTGCCTTTTGGAATGATTTGAAATAACCCCAAAGAATGGAGTCCCTATCCTTTTCCTATCCCATATTCCTTATAGCATCTTTGATTTGTTTTGCTACTGGTATATCAAATGCCCATTGAGTCTTACTAGTTCCAGGTAACTCATTCAGAAAGAAAAGCATTAAACAGACAACGAGGTTGCCATACCAAAAAGTACCCTTCTTCTCACCCTTAATATTCTCTAAGTTTATTATCAACTCATCACACATCCATTGACATAGATATAGCTTTTCATTCGCCTTAATCATTTTGTGAGCATATAAAATACATGAACTGGAAATAGAGTTCAATCGATTTTATTGGGTTACCTTGTAACTGATTATCATGCTTATAAATTGAATTGCTTTGTCTCTAATAGTACTGATTCTCATGGACCGATTGTCATATGTTGCACCAATTAACTTTTCCACCTCATTGTTAGATATCTTCTTCCTTCTAGGGGTTGGACCAGTCTGGGGTAAACCAATGATTGCACAAATAGCTTCCTTGGTGATCTTGTGGGGCCAGTCTAGCCATATGAATTCGCCATGGACTCGACTTAATGCATACTAGATCAATTCGTCCTCAAATTTGGACATCTCCAAAATGTTGGTAAAACCCCCTATCCTTCAAGAATTTGAAATTTCGGTTTCATCGACCCATCCTGGTTCACCAAAGTGCCAATATACATGTTCTTGATCTCAGTAGAACTCAAATCCTCCAATGCACAGTGAATGTATGCACGAACATCTTTGACATACAAAACTCCTTTAGAAACCCTAGAAAATGTGCCAATCGAATCATTGACCTTCACAATTCAAGGGCATTGCTTGAAAATAGACGGTCCTTGATGTCGACAACAACAGGGGTAGCCACACCTACCGGAGTGAAAGATGATCCCGAAGCCATTACAAACAAGGATAGCTCAAAAAAATGATAAAATACCTCACAACCTTTGTTGGTGAAAGCTCTTGAAAATTCGCTTGGGAATGCACTGGAATTTGCTTGAAATGATTTTGATCACCTTAAATCGCCTTGAACTTGCTTTGTTTTGTTCTGAATGCAGTGTGATAAAAAATAAACTAATATTTTCCTTTTATTATATGAAAACCCTAATTTCTCATTGACATTAATGCATGTCGGCATATCATATTGGATTCAAAATCCATTATCGCAGCGTCGATGAATCTCTAGACTGTCTTTACCAAGATTTGAAGTAGGCTTTCAGATCTCTACCAGGGGCAATGCAATATCTGTCAATAATTTTCCTCCCCCTAAGGCTAATGCCTTATTTACCAAATAAGTTTCCTGCCGGTGCAGGAACATTCAGCTTTGTCGGTTGAGCAACTGGGTTGATTGTCTCTGCCGGTTGATCTTTAAATATCCTAACTCATTTCCTCTCATGCTCCTTCTGGATGTATTCAACCTTTTGTTTTCCTTTCTCATCGTTTCCTACCGGATTGTTCTTGCTTCTGCAATATTTGGCAATATGTCCTATTTTGTTGTATGCATAGCAAGTGACATTATTTCTCTGAATTGCCTTGTGGAAACCTTGACCATTCTTTGACCTACATTGATTATCCATATGCCCAAACTTTCCAAATGCATGACATCTCAAATTCATTTTGCAATCTTCTGTCCTATAACCATACTTATTACATTTTGAATATTGACCAGGAACCACATTGTTATTATGATTTTCTTTATTTCTGCATTGACTTGCTCTATGACCAAACTTATTTCAAAGAAAACATCTACCATTAAATTTATGTGCATTGGGTTGCCTTACCGGTGATTTTTGATTTCGGTTGTTTGGTGGATTTCCATGATTTGAAGTACCAGAGCTTTCTCCATGCTCAAATCCAAGACCTCTAGTGTCTCCAGTGTCTCTTTGATCCTTCAATAATTCATCAAGCCTTGCAGAACTGACCCTGAACTTTTCTTTCTATTCATTTGCAGCATCCAAATCACTTCTTAGGATTGACATCATTCTTTCCATCTCTTGTTCATTGTTCTGTGATTGTACCAACTCAGTCCTCAATACATAGTTCTCATGTGCCAACCTAATGCATTCCTCAGATCTGTCTTTCAGAGATTTGCTAAGATTTTCTTCATTCTTATTTTAGTATTCAATCTCCTTGGACATCATCATAGTCATGGCTTGCATTTCATTCTTCATCACACAATTCTCCTAACTCAGTTTCTGACATTGTTCCTTAAGGGCATCCTTCTCTTCATTATCCAGATTTTGTAAAAGTTCCTTCCTTTTAGCTTGAACATATGACAACCTCTCCTGTAGGGTAAGAATGAATACCTTTGCAGAGTTCAATTCATCTTGCAACTTCGAGTTCTTCATCCTTTCAACATCATAGTCCTCAAATGCTACTTCAAGTTGTTTTTGTAGACTCATCTCCATGGATTCTGGATTTAGGATCTTCCTCAAGCTGTTATACTCACTCCAAGGCACCAAGCTTTGATACCAATTGTTGGAATCCAAGAACACTGAGAGGGGGGGGGGGGTGAATTGGTGTTCTATCAGTATAATCAATTTTAACCATATTAACAATGCAATTCAGTAACCGGTAAACATGAAAGAGTATAACAACAAATATAAATGAAGCAACCACAAGAGCATACACCATAACATAGAGATTTATAGGTGGAAAAACTCAAAGACGAAAAACCATAGTGGGATTGGAGACCCACAATATCTATCCACTGGCCAGATGAATAAATATTACAATAGGGGCCTACACATGCAGGAAGGCCAACAGCCTAGAGCACACTGCTCATCACAAAAGTGTTGGCAATATTACAAGGATATTGAGAAGGTTGTTGATGATTATGGACATAACTGATTAAAGATGTTTTACTATCTTGATATTACTATTTTGTCATTGATGTCAAGAAATTGATTTTCTAATTCAGTATGATGTTGCCATATCTTAAGAAATATGATATGAAGATTATAAAGAAGTCGGTAAAGACACAGGAAAAAATATGATGAATAAGGGGATAAGTTATTCAATGGGCAACTCTACCGAGTTAGACAATGATGAGATATTGATGTTTTAGATTGTTTTAACATCATACATATGTTGTAAAGTGTAAAGGTTAATACTATACTATGTTATCAAACAAAGAACCTAGTCGGTAAACCCTAAGGAACCTAGTCGGTAAACCCTAAGGTTATCGTAGTCGGTTAATGAAGACAGAATGTCTACCGAGTAAAGTTTAGTATTCACTGAGTTGTAACGGAGCTATAACATAATGCATTAAATGTTTACATATGATATTTAATGAAAGATGCTGATGAGCTGGAGTGGATCAATGATTGGCAAGCCATAAAAGAAGTTTGTTAACAAATCTAAGGCAATGGAAAGTCGGCAAGAAGATCTACAGCTCAGATTGAACCGCATTACCCTAACACAAGTTCCAAGGTGAATGTGCAAGTTCTGAGGTGGGGTAAAACATTTTCAGATCAAAAGATACAATGAACCTGGACAAGATTGAAGATCTGATGGCTATGATTGATCATGGGATATGTGATCAAGGAGATTAAGTGGTTAGAAGATTGTTTATAAATAAGGAACTGTTGATAAACAATTTATGCGGACAAGTGTATGCACAAGGATGCTACATAGTGATTACCGAGCACATAAGCTTGAAGACCTATTAGAATAACAGAGTATTGATGCCCAACAGATAGACAAGATTAGTTCTATGTCTAGATTGTATTGAACAAATAGGAATCTGCTTTAGCATTTTAGATGTGAAGTTGCAGATAGATTGTATTACTGTTATTTTGTGAAAGTGACAAGAAATCTCTTAACCGAGTGGACTTAATAGTCTTATATGTAAATCCTCTAACAAGGTGACATTCTGATTGAGTGTTTGAAATCCTTTGACAAGGTCACTTCTAACAAAGTGAAGATCCTAATAGATCTGAGGGAAATCCCTTAACAGGGTCACATCTAGCAATGTGTTTGTAATCTTTAACATGATTTGCTTTTAACCGAGCATACTCTAGAAGAGTATATTTCTTAGTGGGTCTAAAATCCCATAGTGGTTTTTCCCTATTTGGGTTTCCACGTTAAATGTGGTGTTATGAGGTTTATATTGTTCATATGCTTTTGAGTTTGCATGTTTGACAATTTTTGGTTATATGACTGATATATGTTACCGAGGTTGAATCTGATGTTTTTATGGATGATTAAGTTTGTATGATTCACCCCCCCCCCCCCCCTCATCTTGTTGGCTATTGGATCTGTACTTATATTAAGTATCAGAACTATCAATTGGTATCAGAGCGTTGGACTCCGAAAGGAAAGTTTAAAGGCACTTGAGTTAAAGATCCAGAGATGTATAAGAGGGATGCACCTAAGCTGAATAAGTCAAGTTTCTCTACATGGCAGAAAAGGATGAAGCTATATCTATCAGGAGTTGGAGAATATGCTATATACTATCTGGAGAATGATTTTGTTGCATCGAGCACCTATCCATTGACTATGGAAGAGATAAAGGCGAAGCAAGAACATATTCAATCAATGATTGAAATAACATCTGCATTGACCGATTCTGAGTTTAATGATCTAGAAGGATGCAATGATGCAAAGACAATGTGGACTAAGCTCATATCTGTATATGGAGGAGATGAACATGTTCAAAGAGCAAAATTTGATAGTCTAAGAGGACAACTTGAATCTATGAGGATGAATGAAGGTGAGAACATAACCCAGTACAATACAAGAGTAAAGGAGATTGTAAATCAAATCAAAGGAGCAGGAGGAACTATTGAAGAAAAGGATGTGACAAGTAAGTTGTTAAGAACCCTTTTACCTACCTATGCAATCTGAGTCTCTGCAATCAATGAATTGAGGTCTGTACCTAATATGCTAGTTTCCTTGGATGCTACTATTGGTAAGCTACATGCATTTGAGTTAAGTAATTTTGATAATAGTGGGTCACTGGTAAATAAAGTTGAATCTACATTTAGTTCTTTTCATATGAATGAATTTAATGATTACAATGAAAGAAAGTATAAGTACTCTGAAGGAGATCATAGTGGAGCAAGTGAAAGATTTCAGAAGAACATGGAGGAGGTACACAAACTGTATGAAGAAATCAGAAAGGAAGAAGAGTTTGAAGCACTATTGGCCAAAAGGTTACTGAGAGGCAAAGGTAAGTATAAAGGAAAACTACCTTTGAAATGTTTCGATTGTGATAAGATTGGACATATGGCTTCTAACTTTCCTGACAAAGATTTCACTGAAAAGAGAGATTACCGAGATGACAGACAAAAATATAATCATTACAGAGGACACCGAGACTTCAGAAAAAGAGATAGAAAGACATGCTTAATTGCTGATGAGGAATCTGAAGATGATAAATCAAATGAGACTGATACAGAGGAAGTTGTTTATGTGGCTATCAAGGATGGATCAGATAAAGAAAGGTATGAAGAAAAAGCCCTAATATCTCACATAAACACTAATGATTCTTGGATTATAGATAGTGGATGCTCACATCATATGACAGGAGATAAACACAAGTTTGTTATGTTAGAAGATTATGATGGCGGCTATGTTAGATTTGGTAATGATACACCATGTCCAGTAAGAGGTAAAGGATCCATAACACTTCTTGATAAAGCAAGATGCAATGATGTTTATTGGGTTGAAGGTCTGAAATATAATTTGTTGAGTGTAGCACAACTAAACAACACAGGTTACCGAATAGAATTTCAGAAAGGAATTGTCAAAGTTCATGAAAAGAATGGAAAGTTAGCTGCTACCGGGACACAAACAAAAGGTAATACATTTCACCTTGACTCAACTCACAATAAGTGTTTGCATGCAAAGATTGATAATACCTGGTTATGGCATAAAAGGTTTTGTCATGTTAATTTTGATAATCTGATCAAGATAAGTAAGAAGCACAAAGTAAGAGGTCTACTGAGTCTTGAAAAACCTGATAATGCTATGTGCCGAGGATGCTAGATGGGTAAGATGACAAGATCAATCTTATAGGAGACAAGAGCATACACCATAACATAGAGATTTATAGGTGGAAAAACTCAAAGACGAAAAACCATAGTGGGATTGGAGACCCACAATATCTATCCACTGGCCAGATGAATAAATATTACAATAGGGGCCTACACATGCAGGAAGGCCAACAGCCTAGAGCACACTGCTCATCACAAAAGTGTTGGCAATATTACAAGGATATTGAGAAGGTTGTTGATGATTATGGACATAACCGATTAAAGATGTTTTACTATCTTGATATTATTATTTTGTCATTGATGTCAAGAAATTGATTTTCTAATTTAGTATGATGTTGCCATATCTTAAGAAATATGATATGAAGATTATAAAGAAGTCGGTAAAGACATAGGAAAGAATATGATGAATAAGCGGATAAGTTATTCAATGGGCAACTCTACCGAGTCAGACAATGATGAGATCTTGATGTTTTAGATTGTTTTAACATCATACATATGTTGTAAAGTGTAAAGGTTAATACTATATTATGTTATCAAAAAAAGAACCTAGTCGGTAAACCCTAAGGAACCTAGTCGGTAAACCCTAAGGTTATCGCAGTCGGTTAATGAAGACAGAATGCCTACCGAGTAAAGTTTAGTATTCACTGAGTTGTAACCGAGCTATAATAGAATGCATTAAATGTTTACATATGATATTTAATGAAAGATGTTGATGAGCTGGAGCAGATCAATGATTGGCAAGCCGTAAAAGAAGTTTGTTAACAAATCTAAGGCAATGGAAAGTCGGCAAGAAGATCTACAGCTCAGATTAAACCGCATTACCCTAACACAAGTTCCAAGGTGAATGTGCAAGTTCTGAGGTGGGGTAAAACATTTTCAGATCGAAAGATACAATGAACCTGGACAAGATTGAAGATCTGATGGCTATGATTGATCATGGGATATGTGATCAAGGAGATGAAGTGGTTAGAAGATTGTTTATAAATAAGGAACTATTGATAAACAATTTATGCGGACAAGTGTATGCACAAGGATGCTACATAGTGATTACCGAGCACATAAGCTTGAAGACCTATTAGACTAACAGAGTATTGATGCCCAACAGATAGACAAGATTAGTTCTATGTCTAGATTGTATTTAACAAATAGGAATCTGCTTTAGCATTTTAGATGTGAAGTTGTAGATAGATTGTATTACTGTTATTTTGTGAAAGTGACAGGAAATCTCTTAACCGAGTGGACTTAACAGTCTTATATGTAAATCCTGTAACAAGGTGACATTCTGATTGAGTGTTTGAAATCCTTTGACAAGGTCACTTCTAACAAAGTGAAGATCCTAACAGATCTGAGGGAAATCCCTTAACCAGGTCACATCTAGCAATGTGTTTGTAATCTTTAACATGATTTTCTTTTAACCGAGCATACTCTAGAAGAGTATATTTCTTAGTGGGTCTGAAATCCCATAGTGGGTTTTCCCTATTTGGGTTTCCATGTTAAATCTGGTGTTATGAGGTTTATATTGTTCATATGCTTTTGAGTTTGCATGTTTGATAGTTTTTGGTTATATGACTGATATATGTTACCGAGGTTGAATCTGATGTTTTTATGGATGATTAAGTTTGTATGATTCACCCCCCCCTCATCTTATTGGCTATTGGATCTGTACTTATATTAAGTATCAGAACTATCAAAAAGGAGCCTCACTAACTACAAACACCACATATGGAGTTACAAACAAATTTCTGAACTCTAAGAGTGCATCTGCTATGCTGGATGAGTTCTAGTTAAAGCATAGTTTGTACCGGTTTACACTGTGTCCTTCCTTACCGGTATCTTTCTTCGCTTCCCAAACCTCTAAAGCAAAATCCAAGACCGACTATAGAATATTACATTTGCATTCTATCGATCAACATTTCTCATACAACATTGCATTACTATATTCCATTCCCTTCTTATGCATCCTTATTCGTCACCAAAATAACCTAACTAGACTATCTTAAATACCCTTCCCAAACACAAACATAAATTCCTTATGTCAGCTTACAAAGATATTACAATTTATTTACATGTCGGCCTAAGAAAAAATAAATTCATTAAACCTCAAGACCGATGCCTTTGATTGTTGCCATGTAGACCTACCGAATCAATCTCCTGTGTCAACCTCATATACTAGTTCCTTGTGTGTCAGATGACTAAATTCCGGTTGCCAAACAATGAATACCGGTGAGTACCAGTTAAGTGACCAACCTAAAATGGTGTGTGTTGCTATCAATGACAACAAAACTAAGCTGGATAAGTGTTAATTGCCAACATCCACATCTAAAACATTCAAGGGGTAACATACGTTTGTATTCGCCGATGCCTTTCTTTAATTTCCTCACAAAGTTCACTTCCATCTCACATGAACTTACATCTTCTAGATCTTCCTCAGACACTTTAAATGCAAATTCAGTCTTAGGCTTGTCTTTTCCAAACTTCGTTATCTCAAATGCTAATAGAGTTCCATACTGCTGCTCTCTAGTGAACTTCTTTGGATTATAGGTTTCTTCAATAGCAGAGATCTTGTCACTATAACTCTCTGGTAGGGACATCAAGATCTTCTCAATTATATCTTCATCTGACAAGGTGCCACCAAGCTCTCTAATTTCATTTATTGCACTATAAACTTTCTAAAATAATTAGTTATATCCTCTCCTTCCATTTTCAAATTTTCATATCCACGCTTAGCTATTAGCTTCATTGATAATTTCACTCTGTCATTTCCTTCATAGATGTATCTCAAATTTTACCAAACCTCATAAGTAGTATAAAATGGAATAATCTTTGCCATTTCATTCTTAGATAAATCTCTAAAGATATCATACCTTGCATTTTCATTCTCTTCATAAGCTTGAATCTCATCAGGAGTAGTAATACCATTTTCTAGTTGAACATAGTCTTGACTGCTTTCCAAGTTTTGTATCCCAAAGTTATTAGATAGCCCCTCATCTTCACTTTCTAGAAACTATAGTCGAATCCTTTGAAAAGATAGGAATAGTCAATTTATGTGCCATCAGATTAGGATCTACCTCAAGCAGTTAAGAGCTTCTTCAAGGAAGCAAAGCTCTCATACCAATTTTTGAATATCCAAGCAACTAGGAGGGTGGGTGAATAAGTTGATTAGTTAAAACAATTATTTTTATTATTTTCACCTCTGGATCCAAACTAACAAAATTAATTAACATAGATGTAACATGAAAACAAAAACATACAACAGATCACACAATGAACACTAGATAACATGGAAAACCCAAGAATGGAAAAACCACGAAAAATGTTAGTTCTAAATAGAAACATCGGTTAAGGTGATTTTTACAAAGGTGGCTCACTGCTAGAATGCTCACTGTAGGTGGGCTCACTGGACAGAAAAAGGTTCACTGCTCAAGAAAGAGAGAAAGAAAGAAAGAAACCACCACTAAAACACAATTTGTACAAACCAGACTACTTTTGGTGCCTCAAAACCAACACACTCACTCACAGCACCAACAGTCAGATCTTTCCTTCCAATGTCGCATATCTTTAAAACAATGTTACACTCTTTCTACATCTAACTCAATCAGATCATCCTCATATATACTATCTTTCGGGAAGCATAATCTTCCAAGTTGGGCTAGACATGGATCTAAAATAGGTCAACACTAAAAAATCCAATTGTGGGAAGGAATGAGTTGTAGACCATACCACAATATACATCAAGGAACAGATCAACACATTATACTCATTACAAATTCTGGACCCAAAAATCATGATATACGCACTACACCACAAGCCGTTGCACATCCTTGAATTTTGGACTTAATCCGGACACAAACACCATCACCCAAAGCAAAAAAGATAAGAATAGGACCAATATACCAATGATCAACACCATATCTAATAACCTAGAGTATCTAGATCAGCAACACATCTTCGGGAGCACCAAATATTCCAGGATCACACATTCCAGACCACCAATTTCAAGAACAACAGGGACATCAATGCCAACTGATATGTTGACATCGATGACAACCACTTAACAACACCATCTCATCCACAACAATCACATCTATAATATTTACATATATTGCTACAATTTTTTTATTTGTTTTGAATATCAAATGTTGATATCCTTTCAATTTGGCAATGGTGAATGATATCTTACATTGCATAGCTTGGTATATGTAAGTATGGAATAGGGATATTGTTTTATTTGTAGGTTCTCTCTTTGGTTTTGTTCTTCTTCCTAGATGTTTGTATTCACATGGTTAAGTGTGAAGAACTTGGGAGAGCTATTGAGACTAGTGGTGAGAGAGGTATTGCGACATATTTATTTGTAAGATTTGTATATCATTGTATGGTTCCTTGACACTATGCAAGAGAGGAGTTCACTGCATCCTCTATGAGAAGTAATATAGGTAAACTTGGTTTGCACTTATCTATTTTCATATTCGACATTACTCATGCAATGGTAGTTTTTAAAAATATGTCTAGTTGTCCTCTTTGATATATTGGTTTGGTGATTACTAGTACATTTTATTAAATTAGTATGTATGATTTATGCAGTTGTGTGGGTTGATCACCCATTTTATTATAGTGGGATGACTCAAATGTGAACTATCTATGTCCCTGAGATTGTTTCAGTGTTAATGTAGGCTTTTTTATTTGGCCTTGTCCATGGTCTTTTATGAATTGGTATGTTACATTGAGATAGTAGGAAGGATACATAGAGACTTGATTATAGTTTGAGTTGGTATGTTGATAGGATGAAGTTCTACCTATTATGCTATACATTGGATTGAGGTATGATTAGCTTGGATGAGTTAGATGTTTGTTGTGGTTTCTATTCTAACTAGTACAAGTAATGAAGATACTCAAAGCCTTTGTTATCATTTAAATTTTATGTTTGTGTTCATGTAAATATTGGTGTAGGTGTTAGTGATAGTTGACATAAATTACCTTAGAATGTTCCTTTTTCTTCCATAGGTAGTATGTTGGAAGATGTGAGGAGATTTTTCTTGATGATGGTGATCATAGTTGCTTTTGTAGGTATCTTATTGCAAATTGAGAGAAGGTGAAGATTCAAGTGGTACATGATTGGCTAAGGTATATTTTTCCCTTGTTTGTGATTCATATGAATGTATTTACAATGTATGATGTCAAGTGGAAGAATGTTAGGATTAAGGTGCCATCTACATTATAAATCCTATCATATTGCATGGTTCCAACATCCTGGGAAATTTTCCTTAGGTACTTAGGGTGTATTGGAAAAATAGTTTGTAACATTTAATCTTACTATTTTTTGTAATACATTCACAAGGGGTGATGGGTTCCACTAGTAGCAAGAAAGGTGACTTGTGGACATGAATATTTAATAATTTTTTTCCCACATATGGACACCTATAATGAGATGGTTAATGGAAAGTGAAGAGGACAATTGAGTGAGTGTTTGAATTCTCCAAGTGGGTGCTTGAAAAGAGGCAACACCGTCTCTTGATATTTCATCATTTATTACATTTAATGCAGTGTTTAATTTTTAAGTTTGGGCATCCAAGTTGGAGGGAAACTATTGGAGAAAATTTTATTATCCTTTTACATTTTGAGGAGGCAATCCAAGGGATTGGGAAATTTTGAATGAAGAGTCATCTTTGGGTGCCATCTTTGGTGCTTAAGACATCTTTACAACTCTATAAAATTAGCTCTATGGACGTAAAACTTAAGAGGAAAGGTTAAATGTCAAGATAATTTGTAGGAATTAGGATAGTTTGAGCCATAAAGAGTCTGTGAATATGTACTCAAGTGATTCTATGTTGGAGAAAAAGAGGATAATTGAAGATAATGTATTGTAATCTCATTTATTTGAAGATAATGTATACTTGACCTCTCTTCTTGGTGGAATTTTTTTTTCTTGCAATGGTTTCTCCATGCATATCTTGTGTTATGTAATTCTCTTATGTTACCGATTTGTTTCTCTTTTCTTCTATCTTATGATGATTTTATGCATTATTTATTGTTGTTATATGCTCACATAAGCTAGTGTTATTAAGCATGATATGTTGGTTTATTTTTAGGACCACAAAGAAGATGGATCTAATCATGGTAATAACATATAAGGTCAAATGATATTAGATTTGCATATAAGTTTTATATTTTCATATTGCAGTAGTCCAAGACTTGTATCTCATTCATTGGAATCATAACTTGATTATTTGGATAGAGATAGAGATTTTGCAAAATTTGGTATCAAAGCTTGTATATTTCTTAACACTAATTTCTCTTTGAATATTTTCACAATATTCTTAGGTTCTTTCCACTGATTTAAAATCTCCTTTATTTCTCATGTTGTTTGCAACTAGATCTTGCTACTCTACAATCCTAGTGATCACATTTTGGTGTCTCATTAATCATATGATCTTATTTTTCTTTTCTACAAATAAAAAAATCATTAGAAAATATTTCAATCAATCATCATATACCCGATCCACCACATATAGAAGAGTGCTTAGTGCATTTAACAAATTGGATGGCAAGAACTCCACATTTCTAGTAAGGCATTTGAAAGTTATCTTCTACCCATATTCCTTTGATTATAAATATATGATTCCTTCTTGATTTCAAGTTATTATTTAATAAATAAGAAACAAGATTGACATGCTTCCAACCAATTATAAATTTTATGTCATGTTGAAAATCTCTGTCTAATAATGATCCTAGGAAAATACTATTGAACACCATGCTATATAGATTTGGAAGTAATTGAATATAAAAATGAGGTTTATGTTTCCTACTAGAAGATGAAATAGATTTTATGGTTCATGTCACAAAATAATATTTCATCCATAGAGCCATGGAAAACTCTAGAATCTCCTTCTTTATCACCTTAAAGTTTTTTCTCTTCTTTTTGGGGCTCCAACTCTATAGTGAATTCTCTGATTAATTGTTCCTAGTGCAAGATACATGTCTTGCAGATCTCTCCAAGAATATCGTTCCCAAGGTAAGATAGATGTCTTGTGGATTTTGTTTTTCACATCCCTTGTTCATTTGAAGTGGTGACTATTTATTTTTGTCCATGATGCTCAGTACTTGAATTGTCTCATCCTTCATGAGTCCTCCAACTTGCTTTTATCTTGATTCCCTAAACAACATACCAAACTTAGTCACAAAATTAAAATGATACCCACTTTTCTTACCTTCATCTAGAATAAAAATTTCTGGTGTGATTATTTCCATTTTTCTTCAATCATAGTGAAATTATATTTTGGTGGATGCATCCAATATCCTTTGAGTTCCATGTTGGCCTCTCCAATATCTGTTATGTATGGACTTAAAGTCTCATTCACATGACTATCGACTAGTCCATTAATGAGTTCATAAATCTTAGAACAATGAAATTTGAATATTTTTTTGTTAGCCTTTATGTAGTCAATGTGTATTCTCATGGGGTTTTCTTTAGCCATCATCGAGGAGGAAAAATAGTTGAATATTATGTGCCCCATTTTGGGAACTCTCTATCATTTTGTAATAACCCATCATGCATCCTTTAAATATAAGAGATCTCATTAATAAGACGTGTTGACATATCAATCTCAACAAATAAATCACCATATACATCATGTTTTCTCCTATTCAAGCTTACTTGTTGTTCTACCCATATATAATGGATAAAAAATACACAACAAGGGTGAAAGAGTGCAATTAAGTACATAGTCTCTCAAGTCCCACACCATTCCATGTGAGTGTTCTTTATCTTGAAGGATGAGATACTTATTCCCTAATTTGTAGGGTACAAACTTCATCTCTCTAATATAATCAGGGTTTTCATAATCAAATTCTACCCTTCTTTATGGGGGTCAATTAAAGTCAAATCATCATTCACAAAATATAAGTAATATCTTGCAATCATCATCACACAATCCAGTCATTCCCATACATTTCAATTCATCACTACATGGTGTAATTAATTTCATACCTGAAAAACGAGGGGGATTTTTGTTTGACATCATTTGTAATAATTAACACATAATGAACACACAATATTGACTCTTCATTAGGCGTGATATCCTAATCTTGGGCCTAACTATCTTTTGTCATCGAGGTACCCTCTTATTCTTCTTATGTGACTTCTTGTGACTCTATTTTTTCTTCCTACTCTACTATCACAACTTATTTCTTGACCACCTCTTGTTATTTTGGCTCTAATGTATGAGCTTCATTATTTCAAGTTCCACTATCTTCGACTCTCTCTCTTTTAAAAAATGATTTTTTTGGCTCCTACTCCTTGATATCTTCCTTACCAATTTTAATATATTTATCCTTTTTCATCCCTCTTCTTATGTAGTTTCATATGATCATCTCATAATAGTCAACAAAATACATGTCTTGATGGACAACAAAATCAAATCCTTTATATTTAATGTGATATTTTTCCATTTCTTTATCAAAGTCTTTTGGCTCCTTTGATTTTAAAAATTTCTCTTTGAATTTGAACTGTATTGAACCCATAACTTATTTTTCTATTCTCCCTTCACAAGTAATTGATCTACCTATCACATATTTACATGAACCTTCGTTACTACACACTCACAAGCTAGCAAGAAAGGTTCTTTGATACCACTGTAATGTCCCTTTCTAGAGTTTTAATAGAATTAAATATTTACAATACTAGAAAAAACATTCACTGAGTAACGTAAACATGATTTCACACAAACTATGACAATGACATTAATTAATTCAACAACATATAAATAAACTTGCACCATTGAATAGCAACACTTGTATTGATATCATCACCAAAATTGGCACTATTTTATAATCATTACAATAGAAACACGCCATGATAATAAAAGTATTCACATTGACACAAAATTTTCCTACAATGCCTTGAAGCTCCAATGCACTCCTTAAGTGAGAATACCCTTAAAGAATCAAAGGTTTTTCAACCTCTGATTCCAATGACCAATGGGTTTTCATCTGATGATCACAATATCCTATGGGTTTTTATCCACAAAAGGTTGAGTATAAGGTGCTCAGAAATGCATAACATCCTTGAATTTCAATTGTAAAGTTTCAAGTTTTATATGTTACAATAAAAAGATAAACTGGTCATCCAAGGACCAAATGATAGAAAGAGATAAATTTGTATTCCACACACTACCACAAGTCTATCACACTCTCTTGATATCTTCTTTCCATACTATAGTTTGCTACCATTCCACATGCTACCACTCTCCCCTTCATCTTGTTGTGTATTGATTGTTTTCCACTCTTCCTTTGATATAAAGGGACATGTCATCTATAGTGAAAACCTGGCAAATAGGCACCTTGTGACAAAAAAAATTGAACAAAAGAAATAAATTCATCCAATGGTGAAAACCACTTCATGGCACCTTGGTCAAGTACCATGGTGAAAACTGGGTTACTGGTGCCATGTGTAGACAATTTTTCTCCTCTTTCCTTTAGGACCCATTTTTGCCCTTTCACTTTGCACACACTCACAACCTATCATTTCATAATAAAATTGTCCATCCCCATCATGGCTTGTTATTGATCTAACTAAGATTTGTCCATCATCCATAATAAAACTCCTTTCCATCCCTTTTCACTCTTTCCTTCCACCCATAATAATTTAGGTCCTACCTATAGTTGGGGGAAGATCCTAAACCTAGTGATGAGAGTGGATTTCTTGGCATCACATGTTTTGAGGAGCATCATCTTTTCATTTCTCCTTCTTTGTGCACATGATCCACAATAAAAGATCATTTGCATCGCTAGTCCGCAAAAAAATTTCTATTTTTTTTCACAATAAAGTATCATTTTCATGGAATAAGTAAGTTTCAGATGAGATGCAAGCAATAGTGAACTTCCAACAAATCAATATTTCGGTAGACTTTGACTACAACAGTGTTTTTCACTACCATCTGTCCTTTATTAGGATAACAAAATTGTGAGCAGATTAAACATGTTAACAAATGTGGCAAGATAGACTAATAACTTGAGGATTTCAGTTTATGTTGGTGTCACGTCTTTGTTTTTCTTAAGATTTTATCTTTTGTGGTGACATGTCTTTTGGCTTTTATATGATTTCTCTGACAATATTTTATCTCCAAGATATCTTTGAATAGAAAGGCGAGGATGGGGTATATTCACCTATTTGTTGTTTGTGGATTGTCTCTTAGTAATACTATGGCTTGTTCAAGGATATGAGGACACTATGAGTCTAGTGTGAACTGGGGCATTCCTTTTCTATGACTGTCTGATCTTTGTGCAAATGGTACAATGATTGTCTAGGTTGAACCTATATCTAGATGGTTATAACCTTTTTCCGTAATAAAGCTCAATGATGATAACACACAAGAAGCTCATTTCACCTCCATATCTTATACCTTCCACCCCCCTTTCTCATTTGTCCTCCATCTTACATCCCATGCCTATGTAGTTTGGAATCACATGACTGAGTAAAATGACACACCAAAAATATCTGCATCTTATGTAGTATCCATCTGCATCATCACATATTAGTATGCATCATCCATATTATACATGAAAAATTACATTCATCGCACACCACTTCTTAGTACATCGTATCAATATAGTTATCATACATGCATATATCATACATCATTATAAGCATTAAACATCTTTATATTTATAAGTAGCCCATTTACATTACATCATCGTGCATAATGTAAATATAAAAATAACAAAAAAAATGCATCTCATCAACATTGCATCACATCATAGAATCATAAAATGCATCACATTTGCATCATAGATCGTATCAAAGCATCATATAAAATAAATTGCATCAACATAATAGAACTACACCATATTTATCATAGAACATCTCATAAATCATATAGAATCATCACATCATAAACATAACATCAACATAACAAATGCATCACATAAAATATTACATGCATATAAATGCTGCTAGGATAGGTCATCTCATATATATCAAAAAATAATTTGTCATGATACAATGATTGCAAAAATCACATGACTAAAAAATCACCCCAAGGTTTCTATATTATCGTACACAAAACTGATACAAAATGGACCAGAGAGAGGTATGATGAACTCCCTCCCTTAGAGCTAGTAGGCCTCAACAAAATCTGAGCTCACAGAGGCCCAACCCCTGGATCATCTCATTGGCCCCCTCCTGCTAATGCAACTGGTGGTGGTGGCTCCATCACTCCACTACTAGAAGCCCTCCACTGATCCTCTATTAGATACTCCTACAATCATACAAAAGTAATCATGTCAATCCTAGTAGTACTCATGTCTATCACATAGTGCTGCTTATCTCATCCTAGCATAGTGGTGCTTATGTTTATCACATGGTGTTTCTTGCCAGACTCTATCTTAATAGTGCTTATGTCTATTGTTGGCATTTGAATGAAGATTGCATTAATGATATGTTATGTTGTCATTGATGTCAATTAAACCGATAATGATATAGTTGTAATGTTCTTGTGTAACCGACTGGAAGAGCTAGTGAAACCAAACTGTAATTGGTGGGTAAGTTTGTGGAGTGAATCAATATTGCTAAGTATTGGAGAGATGAAGCTGTAAACCCTACTTGTTGTTTTGATAAACCCTAACTGATTAAGTTTGGTGAATTGGTTATATTGTTTTATGATCTGATGGTGAGCGGTAATTCTTAAGACATATATGCATATTTTATGAAGAGAGTTTCAAAGTGTTTTGGGTGCGTTGAGGTAACGGTTTTTGTCTTGGGAATGAGAAAATATATTGCATGTAATGAAAAGTGCGTGTTGAGTTACTAAGTTCAATGAAGTGGTGATCAAGGAGCGGTCGAGGCTTTCTTGAATTATGTGTAGAGATTGTTATGTAATCCAACGGTCATACTTGAACTGACTTATTTGTAATCTCTATGTGAATTAGGTTTTTGTTGTGTTACCGACCTAGTTGATTTGTTTATAAGGTCGATGAGTTGTTTAGTTTTAGAGTTGGCAAAGTTTTAGTTCAGTGTGTGGTTGCCGAACCGGATGATGTATCTACAGTTAGAGTAAAGGCAAATAAGAGAATGAAAAGGATTTGAACAAGAAAGTGTAGTGCTATTCAAACAGATCAACAAACTCTTGTTGTTTTCTAACAATTACATCAGATTGAAATCTGCTAACCGGGTAAGCTCTAACAAGCTTGGTGCATTCTAAATCCTTTACAAAGGTTACTCCTCATAGGGTATTGCTTCTAACAAGGCATTATAGTCAATCCCTTAACCAGGTGGTCCCTAACAGGATCTGTTCTTAACATGACTTTTTGTAAATCTTTAATAGGCTTGGCTCCTAACTGGGCGAACTTCAGAAGAGTTCAGATAGTTATCTTGTGAGTCTCATCTCACTGTGGTTTTCCCATTTGGGTTTCAATGTCAAAAATATTGTGTCAAGTGGTGAATGTTTTTTGTGGTTATATTTTCCATGGTTGATTTTCTAACTACTTAATCCACTTTGATAAGTCATGATAACCAACAACAATATGAAATGAAGTTTTACTTATGCCAGTGAAAGTATTTGAATGTTTGTGAGTTACAAGTTGTTTACTGTTAATCTATTGTAACAGTCAACCGGTTTAAACTTGACAGATTTATCTTGACAGTGATATTGCATTAATAGTTCTAAGTTTACTTTGAGAGATTGATTTTGAGATTGGTGAAGTTTATCAGTTTTTCTATCTACCGATTCACCCCTCTCTCAGTAGTTGACTGGATCCTTGTTCTTTCATCATACCATCAATTGATATCAGAGCATATCAGGTCCTTTAAGGTCCAAGCCTAACAACTTGGGGTAAATATCTTGTAGAACATGATGAAGAAGGAAGTTCTGAAGTTTAATAGAGAGAACTATAGGATATCAAGTGATAGAATGAAAATTTATATCAAGAGTCTTGAAAATAAATATTAGGAACATGTTAATACTCAATATGTTGCACCTAGTGGGATTATTACTGAGGATCAGAAGAACGATCAACAAGAAAACAATCAAGCACTGGAGGTTATTATCAGTTCTTTATTTGATGCAGAGTATGTAGATGTCCATGGTTTGGAGACTGCATATGAGGTATGGAAGAAACTTGAAGAGATTTATAGTGGTGATGAACATGTAAAGATTACCAAGGAAGAGAGTCTAAGAGGAAATTCTGATGACATACAGATGGCTGAAGGTGAGAATATCCAACAGTATGGTCAGAGGATAAAAAAGATAGTTGGTGAGATCAAGAGTGCTAGTGGTAAAGTGGAAGATTCCACAATGGTTAGTAAGGTATTGAGAACCCTTCTACCAGTCTATGCTATCCGAGTTGCAGCCATTCAGGAGTTGAAATCTATTGACAAAACCAAGGAAACCCTTGAATCCATCATTGGTAAGCTTACTGCTTTTGATTTAAATGGTTTTGATGGTAGTATTTAGAAATCTGAATCAACATTTAGAGCTTTTGTTTCTGACCCATCTATGAGGAAAGGTAGAGATGTCAGTCAGAGTTATGAATTTAGATCCAGCAGATAAGTTGATGATGAAGACAGTTTGGTTGAGCTTGAAGCAGTGTTGGCCAAGCAGTTGCCCAAAGGTACTGGTAAATATAGAGGTAAATTACCTTTGAAATGTTTTGCATGCAACAAGATTGGACACATAGCTGCTAACTATCCTAATGGTGATAATGAACACAAGAGAGAGAAATTCAAGAAGTACAAGGGAAAAGGAAAAATGAATTGTCTTATTGCAGTTGATGGTGGTATCATTGATAAGGAATCTGATGGTGATGCTAATGAAGACATTGTGTTTGTAGCCATTAAAGAAGAAACATCTGATCATAAGGCTTTAGTTTCTCGAATGGATAATTTTGATGATTGGATCATTGATAGTGGTTGTTCACATCACATGACCGATGATCAGAGAAAATTTCTTTCCTTGAAGGAATTTGATGGTGGAGTTGTAAGATTTGGTAGTGAATCACCCTGCATGGTTAAAGGTAAGGGAACTATTTCTCTTAATGGAAAGAGTAGTGCAGATGATGTCTACTGGGTTGAAGGTCTAAAGCACAGTCTTTTGAGTGTTTCTCAACTCAATGACAGAGGATATCCATTAGAGTTTAAAAATGGTATGTGCAAAATCTATGGGAGAAAAGGTGAACTGATTGCAACCAACAAGCAGACTAAAGGTAACTTGCTTCATCTGAATCCTAAAGTCAACAATTGTTTAATTGCTAAAGTAGATGATAGTTGGCTTTGGCATAGGAGATATTTTCATATGAATTTTGATATAATTGTTAAAGTGAGTAAGTCAAAGACAGTGAGAGGTTTGCCTTAGTTGGACAAACCGGTTAATACTCTGTGTAAGGAATGTTAGTTGGGAAAGATGACATCCTCAACTTTCAAGAGTAAATCTTTTTTAGCGGAACATCTGTTAGATTTGGTTCATATAGACCTTTGTGGATCAATAAGGAATAAAAGTATTCAAGGTGACAGATATTTTGTGATCTTCACTGATGATTTCTCAAGAATGATGTGGGTCACATTCTTGAAGGATAAAACAAAGGTGTTTAGTAAGTTCAAGGCATTCAGGGCCTTAGCTAAAAAGGAGAGTGGTAAGAAGATAAAATGTTCGAGGACTGATCAAGGCGGAGAATTCACTTCTGAGGAATTCACTAGATATTGTGAAGAGAATGGTATCAAATTACAACTTTCTGCACCAAGGACACCACAACAGAATGGTATTGTAGAGAGAAACAATCGGTTAGTTGTTGAAGCTGCTAGGACGATGTTGATACAAGGAGGTGTAGCAAAGACTTTCAGGAGAGAAGATGTCAGCACAACTGTCTACACAATGAACACGATTTTGGTAAAAAGAGGTAAGGACAAGACTCCTTATGAATATTGGTATGGTAGATAACCTATTGTTAGTTATTTCAAGATATTTGGCAGCAAATGTTTTATTAAGAGAGGTGACTATGCTAGCAAGTTTGAGGCTAAAAGTGATGAAGGTATATTTCTTCGTTATTCCACTAAGAGTAAAGCCTACAAATGTTATAACAACCAGATATAGAGAATCATTGAGAGTGCTGATGTTTGAGTGGATGACTATACTGGAGTCTCAGGGGAAACCAGCATGGAGAAAAAGGATTAAGATCCTTGCATTTTGTTTTTGGAAACAAAACCTGTGAAACCTGAAACCGGTAAAGAGAATGTTGTTGTACCAGTTCAACTGGCACAGGTAGATTCTGAAGAAGATGATGATACCAATGAAGAAGAACATGAAGATAATGATCATTTTATTTGGAGGTATGTGAGATTTAATCACAATCCTGAGTAGATTATTGGAGATAAGGATGCTGGAGTATTGACCAGAAGAAGAATCAGAGAGAATTCTTGCATGATCTCCATTATTGAACCTAGAACTGCTAAGGAAGCATTTGAAGATGATCATTGGGTTAAAGATATGGAGGAGGAGCTTGAACAAATTGAGAAGAATAACACTTGGACCCTAGTACCTCGACCAGTAAATAAAAATGTGATAGGTACTAAGTGGGTTTTTAGGAACAAGATGAATGAAGATGGTGTTGTAGTTCACAACAAAGCTATATTGGTTTGCAAAGGTTATGCACAAGAAGAAGAATAAGATTATGGTGAGACTTTTGAGCCAGTTCCTAGACTGGAAGGTGTCAAAACTTTACTTGGATTTGCAGAACAGAAGGGATTCAAAGTATATTAGATGGATGTAAAGTCACCTTTTTTGAATGGAATACTGGAAGAAGAAGTATACATTGAGCAACCAGATGGTTATTCTCTAACTGATGATAAAGACATGGTATGTAAGTTGCATAAGGAATTATATGGATTAAAGCAAGCACCAAGACCATGGTATGAAAGGCTTCATTCACACCAAATAAAGATAGGTTTTTCAGAGAACCAGTGAAGATAGCAACATATATCTCAAATCTGAAGGAGATAAGATACTGGTTAGTGAAGTGTTTGTAGATGATATCATATTTAGAGGGAATAATGACATGAGCAATGACTTTGCAAATGAAATGAAAAGTGAGTCTGAAATGTCTCTAGTTGGAGAGATAATTTTTTTTATAGGTTTGCAAATACAACAAATGATGAGTGGTATTTTCATTACATAGTCTAAGTATGTGAAGGAGGTATTAAAGACATTTGGTATGAGTGACTGTAAACCAATTTGGAAACCAATGGTTATAGGTTGTAAGCTATCTAAGGAAGATGAGGCCACATCTGTTGATGAGAAGGAGTAGAGGTCAATGATTGGAAAATTGCACTATGTTGTTCACAACAAACAAAATATAGCTCATGCAGTTGGTCTAGTTGCTAGATTTCAGAAGAATCCGAAGGGAACACATTTGATAGAAACCATGAGGATATTTAGATATTTGAAAGGTACAGTTGACTATGGATTATGGTATCCATATGAAGGAAACTTTGACTTGAAGGTGTACACAGATGCAGATTGGGCATGTAATGTTGATGATAGGAAAAACACAATCAGTGGAGCATTCTCTCGTAGAGGAGGACTTGTTTCTTGGAGTAGCAAGAAGCAGAGTTGTATTTCATAGTCTACTGCTAAAGCTGAGTATGTTGCAACTCATATGAATTGTACCCAGGCTATCTAGATGAGGCACATTTTAGAAGGTTTGAAGATGAATTTTACAAAATCTGTAAAGATTTTATGTGACAATACCAGTGCCATAAATATTTCAAAGAACCCTGTCTTGCACATACGAACCAAGCATATTGAATTGAAGTATCATTTCTTGAGGGAAAAAGTGCAAAGTAAAGATGTTATCTTGGAGCATGTTTCTACCAAGGAGTAGCTTGCAGATATCTTTACTAGACCTCTTCCTAAGACTACTTTTGAGTATCTTAGAATTCAGCTAGGGGTTGTACCCCTTCATGAGGTAAATTGAGCATGATGTAGAGTACATTAGTCTCGGAGCTTCTTGCAAAATTTTATAGCAGGATTGATGTAGAAGTGGAGTTATTCCATAGGGGAAGCATCAAGTTGCAGATTGTTAATGCTAAAAAATGAAGTTTTACATTGCATGTTTTACTTTCAATTTGGCATTGTTGTCAAAGGGGGAGAAGAACTATGTGATTACGGGAGAAGAACCAGTGACAAGCTGAAGACAAGTAGAGTACATGGTAAAATATAAACTAGTATTCCTATTCACAATCACGATAATCAATGGTATTGATATTTGTATTGCCATCAATGCCAAAGGGGGAGATTGTTGGCATTTGCATGAAGATTGCATTAATGATATGTTATGTTGTCATTGATGTTAATTAAATCGGTAATGATATTCTTGTAATGTTGTTTTGCAACCGGCTGGAAGAACTAGTGAAAGGAAACTGTAACTGGTGGGTAAGTTTGTGGAGTGAACCGGTATTGCTAAGTATTGGAGAGATGAACTGGTAAAACCTACCTGTTGTTTTGATAAACCCTAACCGATTAAGTTTGGTGAATTGGCTATGTTGGTTTATGATCTGATGGTGAGAGGTAAGGCTTATGACACGTATCCATATTGTATGAAGAGAGTTTCAAAGTGTTTTTGGTGCATTGAGGTAATGCTTTTTGTCTTGGGAATGGGAAAGTATATTGCATGTAATGCAAAGCGCGGGATGCGTTACTAATTTCGATGAAGCAGTGATCAAGGAGTGGTCGAGGCTTTCTTGAATGATATGTAGAGATTGTTATGTAATCCAATGGTCATACTTGAACTGACTTGTTTGTAATCTCTACGTGAACTACTTTTTTGTTGTGTTACTGACCTAGTTGATTTGTTTATAAGGTCGATGAGTTGTTTAGTTTCAGAGTTGGCAAAGTTTTAGTTGAGTGTGTGGTTGTCAAACCAGATGATGTATCTGCAGTTTGAGTAAAGGTAGACAGGATCATGAAAAGGATATGAACAAGCAAGTGTAGTGCTATTCAAATAGATCAACAAACTCCTGTTGTTTTCTAACAATTACAGCAGATTGAAATCCCCTAACCGGGTAAGCTCTAACAAGCTTGGTTCTATTCACATCCTCTAACAAGGTGATCCATTAGCTTGGATTTTAAATCCTTTACAAAGGTTAGTCCTCACAGGGTATTGCTTCTAACAAGGCATTATATTCAATCCCTTAACCGGGTGGTCCCTAACAGGATCTATTCTTAACATGACTTTTTGTAAAGTTTTAACAGGCTTGGCTCCTAACAGGGCAAAATTCAAAAGAGTTTAGAAAATTATCTTGTGAGTCGCATCTCACCATGGTTTTTCCCATTTGGGTTTCCACGTCAAAAATATTGTGTCGAGTCGTGAATGTTTTTTTGGTTATGTTTTCTATGGTTGATTTGCTTAACTACTTAATCCACTTTGACAAGTCATGATAATCGCTGGCAATATGAAATGAAGTTTTACTTATGTTAGTAAAAGTATTTGAATGTTTGTGAGTTACAAGTTGTTTATTGTTAATCTGTTATAACAGTCAACCGGTTTAAACTTTATAGTTTTATATTGACAGTGATATTGCATTGATAGTTCTATGTTTACTTTGAGAGATTTATTTTGAGATTGGTGAAGTTTATTAGTTTTTCTATTTACTAATTCACCCCCCCTCTTAGTAGTTGATCGGATCCTTGTTATTTCATCATACCATCAATTGATATCAGAGCATCTTAGGTCCTCTAAGGTCTAAGCCTAACAACTTGAGGTAAAGATCTTGTAGAACATGATGAAGAAGGAAGGTTTGAAGTTTAATAGAGAGAACTATAGGATATGGAGTGATAGAATGAAAATTTATATCAAGAGTCATGGAAATAAATACTGGGAACATGTTAATACTCAATATATTGCACCTAGTGGGATTATGACTGATGATCAGAAGAAAGAGCAACAAGAAAAGATTCAAGCACTAAAGGCTATTATTAGTTCTTTGTCTGATGTAGAGTATGTAGATGTCCATGGTTTGGAGACTGCATATGAGGTATGGAAGAAACTTGAAGAGATTTATAGCGATGATGAACATGTAAAGATTGCCAAGGAAGAGAGTCTAAGAGGAAATTTTGATGACATACAGATGGCTGAAGGTGAGAATATCCAACAGTATCGTTAGAGGATAAAAAAGATAGTTGGTGAGATCAAGAGTGCTGGTGGTAAAGTGGAAGATTCCACTGTGGTTAGTAAGGTATTGATAATTTTGCTACCGGTCTATGCTATTTGAGTTGTAGCCATTCAGGAGTTGAAATCTATTATGAAAACCAAGGTAACCCTTGACTCCATCATTGGTAAGCTTACTGCTTTTGAATTAAATGGTTATGATGGTAGTATTCATAAATCTAAATCAACATTTAGAGCGTCTATTTCTAACCCATCTATGAGGAAAAATAGAGATGTCAGTCATAGTTATGAATCTAGATCCACCAGAGAAGTTGATGACGAAGACAGTTTGGTTGAGATTGAAGCATTGTTGGCTAAGCTATTGCCCAGAGGTACCGATAAATATAGAGGTAAATTACCTTTGAAATGTTTTGCATGCAACAAGATTGGACACATAGCTGCTAACTATCCTAATGGTGGTAATGAGCATAAGCAAGAGAAATTCAAGAAGTACAAGGGAAAAGGCAAAAGAGATTGTCTTATTGAAGTTGATGGTGGTATCACTGATGAGGAATCTAATGGTGATGCTAATGAAGACATTGTGTTTGTAGACATTAAAGAAAAAACATCTGATCATAAGGCTTTAGTTTCTCGAATGGATAATTCGGATGATTGGATCATTGATAGTGGTTGTTCACATCACATGACCGGTGATCAGAGAAAATTTATTTCCTTGAAGGAATTTGATGGCAGAGTTGGAATATTTGGTAATGACTCACCCTGCATGGTTAAAGGTAAGGGAACTATTTCTCTTAATGGAAAGAGCAATGCATATGATGTCTACTGGGTTGAAGTTCTAAAGAACAATCTTTTGAGTGTTGCACAACTCAATGATAAAGGATATCCTTTGGAGTTTAAAAATGGTATATGCAAAATCTATGGGAGAAAAGGTGAACTGATTGCAACCGACAAGCAGACTAAAGGTAACTTGTTTCACCTGAATCCTAAAGTAAACAACTGTTTAATTGCTAAAGTAGATGATAGTTGGCTTTGGCATAGGAGATTTTGTCATATAAATTTTGATAACATTGTTGAAGTGAGTAAGTCAAAAACAGTGAGAGGTTTGCCTCAGTTGGACAAACCGGTTAATACTCTACGTAAGGAATGTCAGTTGGGAAAGATGACATCCTCAACTTTCAAGAGAAATCTTTTTCAGTGGAACATCTATTAGATTTGGTTCATACAGACCTCTATGGACCAATAAGGACTAAAATTATTCAAGGTGACAAATATTTTATGATCTTCACTAATGATTTCTAAAGAATGATATGGGTCACATTATTGAAGGATAAAATAGAGGTGTTTAGTAATTTCAAGGCATTTAGGGCCTTAGCCAAAAAGGAGAGTGGTAAGAAAATAAAGTGTTTGAGGACTATTCAAGGTAGATAATTCACTTCTGATGAATTCACTAGATATTGTGAAGAGAGATTTGTAACAAACGACAACTTTTAGCACCAAGGACACCACAACAAAATGGTATTGCAGAGAGAAACAACCGGTTATTTGTTGAAGCTACTAGGACAATGTTGATACAAGGAGGTGTAGCGAAGACTTTCTAGAGAGAAGCTGTTAGCACAACTGTCTACACAGTGAACAAGATTTTGGAAAAAAGAGGTAAGGAAAAGACTCCTTATGAATACTAGTATGGTAGATCAACTGATGTTAGTTATTTCAAGATATTTGGCAGCAAATGTTTTATTAAGAGAGGTGACTATCTTAGCAAGTTTGAGGCTAAAAGTGATGAAGGTATATTTCTTGGTTATTCCACCAAGAGTAAAGCCTACAAATGTTATAACAATCGGACACAGAGAATCATTGAGAGTGCTGATGTTCGAGTGGATGAGTATGCTGAAGTCTCAGGGGAAACCAGTGTGGAGAAAAAGGATGAAGATCCTTGCATTTTGTTTTGGGAACCAGAACCTAAAATCGGTAAAGAGAATGCTCTTGTACTAGTTCAACCGAAATAGGTAGATTCAGAAGAAGATGTTGATAACAATGAAGAAGAACCTAAAGATAATGATCATGTTATTCCGAGGTATGTTAGACACAATCATAATCCTAAGCATATTATTGGAGACACAGATTCTGGAGTATTGACCAGAAGAAGAATCAGAGAGAATTTTTGCATGATCTCCACTATTGAGCCTAGAACTGCTAAGGAAGCATTTGGAGATGATCCAAAACCTTAGGTGGGCTTCCACAAGCCTAATTTCAAATCACAGTTACAAATTTTTCATTGCGCTAAATTATCTATTAAATGCGCTAGTCCCTATTACAAAAACGCTAACATGCGTTAGAAAAGCACTAACCTAAGATGAGAAAGCGTTGATTTTCAGACAAAAGCGCTAACCTACATGACATATGCGCTAACGTATGATGCAAAAATGGTGATTTTCGGACAAAAGTGCTAACCTATGATGCGAAAATGCTGATTTACAGACAAAAACACTAACCTACATGACATATGTGCTAACCTATGATGCAAATGCACTAACCTATCAAACAAAAAGCTGTTAAAATTCACACATGTGTGAATCTGTATTACAAATACATTCATTTTATCTTTATGAGATTTTTAAAGGTATATGTGAGGTCCAGCCCCATAGTGGGCGCCAAAATGTGTGAGCTTGAATTTCATCCTCAGAATGTTACCTGTAATAAGTTAGTTTCACAAAATACAATGGAAATGCATATAGGAAATCCAAATTCAACCAATGAAACTGCATGAAATACATACTAAAATAAAACATTATTTTACCTTCATGGCTTATGTCTCATTGTGTCCTAACTCCACTGTTCCTGGTTGCAGATGGTGTGCTCTCAAACAATGCACTATTGGCTTCCAAGATGGCATATGAAGAATGGACTGATAACTTGTAGTTAATAATAGTATGATATGCAAAGCTACATGATTATGCTAAAATGCTATATGATAAATGATAATTGCTAAAATGATATTTGCTATTTGCTAATTGCTTCAAAAACTCACGGATGCATATGATTGATTTGAAAACTATTTTGAAGACTAACTCTCTCTCAACTAAAGCTCTTGATTTTATAGACTTTGAGAGGATTTAGATGATGTGGCTCAGATCAACGGTCATGATCAGATCTACAAATTTGAATGGCTATGAGCAAAGGTGAAGGTTGAGAGAAAGGGGGAAGAAGAAGACAAGTGTCACTCATCTCACCTTGACTGGGTTGCTGACTGAGGGAATCTAGGGATGGTTGGAGGAAATTTAGGCATGAGAGAACAAGTGGACTCAAGTCTTTCCTAAGATGTAGGGGGTGTTGGAGAGAATATAGGAAATGGTTATGAAATATGTGTACGTACACAATTTTCATTGAATTTGGAAGTTGAAGATAAATCATGAATTAATATTAAGAAATATTAATTTCCTTAGCCACATGATGGGTGAGTTGGCAAAGGGAAGATGAAGTGGAGATGGAGGGTGAGTTGGAAAAGGGATTAAATAATTTAATAATTATTTAATATTTGAGACTATAGGATATGAGAATAACCATTAAATATTGGATATTTAATTGTTTGGAGGAGATAATTAAATATTAGATATTTAATTAACTTGGTTAGAATGAATAATTAAATATTAGATATTTAATTAAATTAGAGGAATAGGATAGATGAATTAATTAATAAAATATTAATTAATAGAAAGAGACAAAATGAATTAAATAAATTAATCTTTTCAAATTAACTATTTAATAGAAGAATAATTATTAAATAAATATAAAATATTTATTTAAT